>NC_025993.2:76103405-76403405 GCF_000442705.2 Elaeis guineensis | reverse complement strand
CACTAGATACCATGCTAAAAAATAAATGCCGCCCCACTCATTTTAGCATGTGAAGATGAAGAGTCCTTCTTCATGAAGACTCTTATCTTAATGTGTTGCCTTAATTTCTTAACCTGATCTCTTATGATTTAATATCAATTTAATGTGGGATTTTTATGGCACATGAAAGAGGGAGAGTCCTTCTATGTGAAGGCACTCTTGCACCATAATTTCATATGGTGAATTTATTCACCGTATGAGAAAGTAGAGCACCAAAGGTTGGCACCCCTTGGTCCCATCTCACGTCTCTTGGTTCCTTATATATATGGTATGTCCCACATGGCCTAGCTACTATGATTTTAAATTGAAACTAGAGATAAGTAATGTATAAATTAGAGAGAAAATTTTGGAAAAAATGTAAGAAAAAGGCAAGAAGAAATTGAGTGGCAAAAGTTGTAAGAAGGGTGGTGAGAGAATTAGCAAGTGTTGCTAGTGTGCCCTAGGGTTTGATTTTTTTATATGTTGGAGTCAAAAATCAAATCCTAGGATGTGAGACATCTAAAGAGTATCTTCTTGGCATAATCTTGATGATAAATTTGGAGGTGACCGGGCTTTGGCGTGATCGTTCCTTGAGTTCGAAGCCGACAGTGTTCTTGAGAAGATAAGGCTGTGGCAGCGCACCAGTTAGGAAGGACCTTGGCCAACTTCTATATGGATCACTGTTGGAGAACTTCTACTTTGGAGTCTCATGGAGATCATCAATGTGCGATATTATCATTTTGGTAAAAGTAAAAATTCTATCCCTTTTTGCATGCTTGTTTTGTTTTGATCGATATCAATAAGGTGATTCTAGGATTTGGGTTTCAGCTCGATAGTTTTATATGTTAAAGCTATTGACTTATTTGATTTTAAAATTTTAAAAATTATTTTTTACTGTATGGTCAAAATTCAATAGTGGTATCAGAGCCATCCTTGTCTGATTCGATCAAACAAGTACAAAGTAGTAGCATAGAATTATTCTTGTTCATATATTGCCAAGAATATTGCTTCAAGTTTTAGCATCAATCTTTAAAATCAAAAATTATTTTTGACTTTATATGTATCATAGTTTTAAATTTTAATTATTAAAATTATGAATTTATAATAATTTAAAATTTATATTATCATGGTAGTGTGATGCTTAAATCGATTCATGGTTAAGGGTGTTATGCATGCCTAATATGATTAGGGGCTGCTTTATTATTTCAATTTTGCTTGTCATATGTTATGACTTGAATTGCACCCTTATATGATTTTTGGCATAATTATATGATTGCTACTTTGATTTGTGATTACATGCCGAATTACATAATATGTAAAGTATATTTTATGTAGTCGTAGTTAGGATGTGCTGAGATCAGTTCAAAGATCCTCTTAAAAATTATATTAAGTAGTAATATTGGAATTTACTTTCAAATCAAAAGTCAAATTCTTTTGACTAATTGGTATTGAGAAAAGTATGAAAGATAATTTTCTAATTAGATCCATATGTTGGCCTGGCCAACTTTGTTGGTGTCTAAGAAAAGCTACAGGAGGCCTCCCACCTACGACTTAACCAATTTGGTCTTGTTGAATTTTGAACTTAGATTGATTAGTGATGTAGACATTACAAGAGCCTTCCTTCAAACTTGATAGATAGAATATGTCAAGATCTTAGTGAACTTGTTGTGCTATCCAAAAGGTTTACTATAGAAATAGACATGATGTTGATCAAGTGTATTTTGATGCTTATGGTATATTTTGAAAAGTGTTGCTTTGTTATGCTATCCACAAAGACAGCATTGTTTAAGTATGACCATATGGGATTGAAGGGTCAACTTAACTAGAATACTATAGTTTGTTGTGCTATCCATAAGACTATATATGATCTAGAGGTCAGAGAGAAAAATATTAAGAATTGTAGAAGTATAATTGGTAAAGAGTTACTTACTCTTGAACTCATAAATACTTGTTGTGCTATCTATAAGATATTTGTGAGGAATAGGGATCTCAACCCCACTAAGAAATATTAGTATGTTTCTCGATTTTCATACTTGAGGGCTATGAAGTTCGATAAAATAGTAGAAGACACAAATAGATAAAAGTCCTAATCTAGTTGTATATGTCATCATGAGTTATCCGCTTATATTATGTTCTTGTTATTGTATATTAACTACACATATGGCATCCACATGGTCACTTAGAGCCATACTAGATGCAAACAAATTATCTGGACCTAACTATATGGACTGGTTAAAAAACTTGAGAATTGTTCTCACTCAAGAAAAAATTTTCTACATTCTGAATACACCTGCACCAAATTCACTTAGAAAAGATGCTTTCGAGGAGGAAAGGGCCACATACAAGATATGAAAAGATGACAGTATGACTGTCAAATGCATCATGCTTGCCTCCATGAGCAACGAGCTTCAGAGGCAGCATGAGAACATGGATGTCCCCTCTATACTTCTTAATCTTAAGGAGTTATATGGGGAACAAAGTCGAACTGCTCGATATGAGATATTAAAGCAGTTGTTCCGTGTCCGCATGACTGAAAGCACCTCCATGCAAATGCATGTCTTGAAGATAATTGATTTGATCACTCATCTGGGATAACTGAGCTTTGCCATGGATGGTGAACTGAGCCAGGATTGGATTCTACAGTCTCTTCTTGATTTTTTTTCTCAGTTTGTTATAAATTATCATATGAACAAATTGAACATCAGCCTGCCAGAGCTGCTGAACATGTTGAAAACAGCAGAGAGCTATTTCAAGGGTGAAAAGGCTCTGGTTCTTCTTGTCAATAAGATCAACAAGAATAAGGCAAAGAAGGATTTCAAAAATAAGATGAACTCTAAGGCTGACATCTCCAAGAAGAAGATGAAGAAAGTCTCCACCAAAGGTACTTGCTATCACTGTGGCAAGGAGGGCCATTGGAAGAGGAATTGCAAGGAATACCTTGCAACCGTCAAACTGATAAATGTTGCTAAAGATTTGCATATGATACAAACTAACTTATCATTAAGTATTTTATTTTCATATTCTTAGGTATTAGATACCGCCTGTGGTTCACATCTTTGCAAATTATTGCAGGGTCTACCGAAAATAAAGAGTCTGAATAAAGGTGACTTCGAGCTGTTCAGCGCTAGTGGAGAGTCCATTCAAGTTAAAGTCGTAGGAATCAAGATTTTGAAGTTGCCTTCGGATAAAATTTTGAAACTGAAGACCTGTTATTATATTCCAAATATCGTTAGAAATATTATTTCTGTACCATTGTTATTGGAATAAGATTTTGAAATAAAAGTAAAGAATAATGGTTGTTCTATATATTTTTCTAATGAATATTATGAAAGTTTTGTTGATAATGATCTTTTATTTCTTTCACTTAATGATAAAGTATTTCATATTGATAATATGAAGAAAAAAAAGAGAGAGAATGTGAATGTCACATACTTCTGGTACTGCCGACTTGGTCATATAAATGAGTCAAGAATTAACAAGTTATATAAAGATAATTTTTTTGATTCTTATGATTATGAATCATATAGAACTTGTGAATCTTATTTCATGAAAAAAATGATCAAGACTTCATTTACTAGATATGGAGAAAGGGCAAATAACATATTGGACCTTGTACATACTAATATTTGTGGTCCAATATCGACTTAAGCCAGAGGTGGATACTCTTACTCTTCACGTTTACTGATGATAGGTCTAGGTTTGGATATGTGTATTTAATAAAATATAAATCTGGAGCCTTTGATAAATTTAAAGAGTATTAAAGAATAGTTGAGAAACAAACTGATAAAAGTATTAAAGCTCTTCGATCTTATCGAAGAAGAGAATACTTGTCTAGTGAGTTTCTCAATTATTTAAAATAAAATAGAATACTCTCTCAATGGATACCTCCTTATACTCTACAATTAAATAAAATTATGAAAAAAAAAATTACACCTTATTAGATATGGTGCGGTCCATGATGTATTTCACGGATCTTCTGATATCCTTGAAGGAAAAACTGGCTTTTTCCTTATAGGATCTTCCAGATCTAATGAGATCTGGGATGGAATATTTCAAAAAATTATCCTATGATTTTTTAGATTTAAGATCTATTAGATCTAATTTCTATTATCTGATATTAAATCTAAAATTAAATCTGAAAACATAAGGAATAGAGAAATACCTCTAGGGTAACTAGATTACCCTGTAGATGATCGCAGCAATGCCCGAGGTTCTAAAATAGCCATGCAGTCATCTGGCCTCTACCGATATCCACTCAAGTAGGATCAGATCATATTCTCCTCACAAATCTTTGCTCCAAAAATCAAATCTGGATCTGATCTGGAAGATCTTCAAAAGATCTTCTGAAGCTGGAGCAGCAGCTTCTTGATAAATCTCTGCAGCCTTCTAATCAGGAAGCCACCACGCTTTGGACAAGCACCAGATGGATGCCCAACCTCTTGGATGTGAAGAGGAGAGGGAAAGGAGTAGAGGGGGCATAGAGAAGAGGAGAGGATTCAGGCTTTTGCTAGTTATTGCACAGACAGGGTTTAAATAGATCCCACTGCGCCATGCAGTGCCATATCATTCGATCAATCAAAAAATTTCAATTAATTCTGAAAAAATTTTGATTGATGGAGTGATGTCATTTGATCATATCAGATGAGAATTCTCACAATCCCTTCTACTGATGGTGCCAACACTGGATAAGCACAGTGAGATTTGCGCCCCACAGTCCAAGTTGACCAAGGGATCAGAGTCCTCATCTTATGGGAATCTATCCTTATCCACTTGGGGTGCACGCCCAATCTGAATATGGAACCCACTTTGAGGCCCAATTTAGTAGGTGGACACTCCATAAAAAATCTCCAATGACCTCTTGCCAAGTGGCCTTCAGTCTAAGGTCCATGGATCAACGTTTGACCAATGTTCTAAAATAAAAATGGCAGGTGACAGGAATTAGCAGGTGTTGTCTTAAATTCATCTCATGAATTAAGACAAATCTTTTCTAAGCTGGACTGACTCTAGTCAGACTGTGAGAAACCTTCTTAAGGTTCTCTGGGTGAGTCAAATCACATTTGGCTCAGTCGAGATAGAAAAGATTACACGAGGAGAAAGTTAGGCTCAATCGTGTGCTAGCATGACTTCCTTAAACCTAATTGGATCTAATCCAAATCAATCAAATTGGACTAGCTCAATTGATGACATTCAGACCCTAACTCTTGTTTGTGTGATCCAGTTAGGTTCATTTCTATATGGTAATAAGACATGTCGTGATCTCATCATCGACATCATCGAAACTCCTTTCGATGGACCAGAACTCTTCTGACTCAGATAATTAGAATGATTGACCATCAAGATCATTCTAATTGCTCTCAAAATCCATCAGTGACACCTAGCAGTATATGGTGGCAACCTATCAGAAATGAAGATGAACCACTCGGTGCAGCTACTTGTGTGATTGAGTTCTTCTATCATGAGTCCCGACTGAATTAGGATTAAGGTGAACTCGTCAAACCCAACATCAGTCATATGAATCAATCGATCGATCCAAGTTCGATGTGAAACTTTAATGAAAAACTCTTTTCCATTATTTCACTCTGCCATGGCCATGGGCTTAAGGACTCAATCTTTCGATCATCATAGGACTACTCCTCTTATTTATCGAGGTTGATAGATCTCTTCTTGGTGCGATCTGGTTCCTACAATGAATATGCTACAGCCAACATACACCTCAAGGTTCCGAATGGCTAGGAGATCGAGTTATGGTATAGTCAAACTATAACATACTCAAGGTGAACTATCGATGTACCTAAGGTCAAAGAACTAGATACACAGCTGCAGCATCGAGCAGTCATCAACAAGAAGGTAGATTTTCTTATGACTGCTCGAGGTGGTCACGCTCAGTACTCTCATTTTCAATGAATATCTGTACTCTCGCTCTGGTATCTCCACACCGTAGACTCAAGATACATCTACCCTAAGGAAGCGATCGTACACCAATCTTTCGGATCGATCACCATCCTCGTGATGATCCTATGGTCAGGGGCTGTTTATGAGTTAGTTATGTAAATTCATACCTTAAATTTTCAACTCTTGAAAATATAAATTAACATTCCTACTAACTCAAAGGATGTATTACAGACATAATATACACAATATGATAGTAGAATAATTCTTTTATTCATTTATAGTCAAAATTATAAATTTATCCTTACATTTGTATAGGAATGTGTCAGCCAATCTGGCATCTAGGGCACACATCTAACAAACTCCCACTTGACTTAATGTCAATTGGCTATATATCTAAGTCCCATCTTCTTAAGGTGGGCTTCGATCTTCTACTGGTCTAATGGCTTTGTCAGTGGGTCTGCCACATTGTCTATGGAGTCGACTCTCTTAATCTCGACATAACCTTTTTCAAGATAATCACGGATCAGATGGAATTGCCGCTCGATATGCTTGGTGTTGCCCAGCTATGCAACCCAAGAGGGGGGGGGGTTGAATTGGGTTTCTAAAAAATTTTAAGCCCAACTGATTACTTATGAAGAACAAAACAAAGACTTTAATTCAATATTAATTACCTAAAGCAGGAATGCAAGAATATAATAAAGAAATAAAGTGAAGCGATAAAGCACACCACAAACACAAGGATTTATAGTGGTTCGGTGCTAACCTTGCACCTACATCCACTCCCCAAGATCCTACTTGGGAATTTCAATCCACTATACTTTGTATTCAACCCGAATACAAAACGTCGGAAACTCCGACACTAGCTATTCCAAGCTAGATCACTTGTTTTTCGGGTACAAGTAAACCCAAAACACTCCAATTTCAGGTTCAGATCAACCTTTCCTTGTTTTGGAAATCCTCCAAAAACAAGAACAATTACTTACAAGAGTAAGAGAATTTAAAGCACAAATTAATACAATAACAGCTCCTTAAATGAGCGAATATAACAATAAAAACTTTACTTAAATGAAGAACCCCTTTTTGAATTTTGTCAAGATGGATGAATGCTTGAACGAATGCTTGAGAAGAGGTTGATTGTTGATTGAAGATCTCTTGAAAGCTTTGAACGATCTCTAGATCAAGGTTGAACAATAGGCTTGAAAGATCCTCTCTTTGAAAGCTCTTGAATCTCTTTCACAATCTCTCGTGTGGATTTTGGATCCTCTTTTCTTTTTCTCTCAAACTATCTCGTGGATCCTCTCAATGAATTTTATCTCTCTTTTGATCTGCCGATTGATCTTCTTTTTTCTCTCCAATTTGATCTGCTATTTAATCTGCAATTTCTTTCACCATTTTAAGCATTTTACAGCATTAGAAGCAAGAGAAAACAATTTAGGCAGATAAAGAGCCGTTAGAGCAATTTTAGGAAGCATAAAAGGCAATTAAAATGGACAAAAAAATAGCCGTTGCTGATATTTTCCATCGCAGGGGTCGACTCATGAGTCGACTCATGCATCAGGAGTCGACTTCTGTTGCATTTACCAGAGAATGCGTTTCTGAAAATTCTTGGCTCAAATCAGCAGGGGTCGACTCATGAGTCGACTCATGCCTTGTGGGTCGACTCATGAGTCGACTCACAGGTCGTGCCAAGCCAGAAAACTAGCGTGCCAAGAAGAATTTTTGCGTGCCAATCAGCTCACAGTGCCATGAGTTGACTCATGTGTCGACTCATGCACTTCAAACCTTCACAACTTCAAAAATATAAGTCCAAAAATAATAAAATTTTCACCAATAGTTTTCAAATCATTTGTTTTATCAAATGATACTATCAAATCAGGATTTTAGTGAAATTACAATTTTGCCCTTGAAGAGCATAAAGATTTTTTTATTTTAAAATTATTTGTATCCCTTCAATCTGCTTTGTAATCATCAAAATCAATCTAGGAGCAATAATCTCTCCCTTTTTGATGATGATAACATTTGAACAAAAATATTTATGTGAATCACTAATTTCAAAAGAATGCATTATAGGTGTATATGCTTGAAAAGAGTATGATTCTTTTGGCATATTTATGCAAAAATAGTTTGTCCATTTTCTTAAAGATTTGAAAAGGGTATTAGATCATTTTGAGTTTAAGATATATCAGAGCAAGAGAAAAGAAATAAATTTTGCAATGTATCAAAGCAAGAACAATAATTTTTACAATGTTATCAGAAAAGATTTTACAATGTATCAGAGTAAATGTTATAATATATCAGAGAAAATTTCACACTGTATCAGAGCAAATGTTATAATATATCAGAGAAACTTTCACACTGTATCAGATTAAATTTTATCATGTATCAGAGCAAGTTAAAAGAAATTTTAAGGTGTATCAGAGTAAATCAAATTTCTTAAGATGTATCAAGGTAAATTTCAAAAGATATATCAGAGCAAGTTTGAATTTTGAAATATATCAGAGCATATAAAAAATTACTTATTTGCATTATACTTATGATTTTGCTTTTGATGGATGGCTTTTTGTTTAATTTCTGTCTGATATCAAATTTCTCAAATTTTTGCTTAATTTCTCCAATTTTTGTTTAATATCTCCAATTTTTGTTTGTTTAATTTCTCCCCAATTTTTGTTTGTTTAATTTCTCCAAATATTTAATTTCTCAAATTTTTGTTTAATTTCTCCAAATTTTTTTTTTTGTTTAATATCTCCAATTTTTGTTTAATATCTCCAATTTTGTTTTGTTTAATTTCTCCCCCTTTTTGACATCATCAAATATGGTTAACTCTTCCTTTTTTTTTTTTTTTTTAAAATATTCTTTAATTTCTCCCCTTTTGGAGTTTATCATAGAAGTTTGCTCCCCCTTAATATAGCAATTATCAACAGCAAACAATAACAAGGAGAAGATAATTTTTCCACAAGAAGAATATATATAACCAAAATATGATCAATATCATTACAAAAGGTAGAAATATAAGTGAAAAATGATTCCATTCAAAACATAATTGTTTCAATACATAATTCTTAAAAATAAAATTCAACCAGCTAATTGTCAATACATGGCCCCAAGGTATAGATCCTAGAACAAGATACTAACTCCTAGGACCTAGTAATGATCAAGATAAGTCAATGATCGGAGTCATCAGATATAGGGTGAGGAGATGATGGATCAGAAGTGCGTCCTCTACCCCGTCTGCCTCTGCCACGAGTGGAGGTGCTGGCACGAGCAGGAGAGCGAGATGAACTGGGTGGCTGAGAACGCTGAGAGGCCAAAGACTGAACAGAAAGGGTGAGTCTGATAGAATCAAGTACGTTCAGTGCTCTGAAAACAGATTGAAGTAGAGCAGTGAACTGAGTGGTAGCTTGCTCACTCGATCCTCGGATCTCTTTCCTCAGTAATTCATATCCACCTTCTAGTGCTCCTCTGAGCCTACCAGCCTCTGCAGTGAGGTCTGTGACCTCAATGGTTGACTCCTGTGGCTTGGGATGGGCCAATGCAAGGACTTGCCCCTGCAAGTCAAGAACTCTGCCAGTAAGTCTCCAGACTGTGTCCTCAAGCTGCTGGATCCTGATAGACTAATCTGATATCATCTGAAACAAGGTGGAGATGTGGGGAGTAATGGTCTGATCAGAAGAGGTGGCTCTAGGTGAAAAAGAAGTACTACTCCACTGGCTAGACAGCAAAGAAGCCACACGCTGTGATATATGCTCGATCTGATCGTCAGCCAGTCTGAACTCTGAATGAGGTGCTCTGCTCTCTGGCTGATACACTGGTGTGGGCATCCTAGTAAACTCTGAAGGGCCAGCCTCTGTATCAGGAATGAACTGGGTATGTGGTGATGCTGCCCTGAGGTCATGGACAGGAGATGATGGATCTTCTTCTTCTACTCTGCCTTCAGTTCTGACTTCAGCTCTATCTTCAGTTCTCTCTTCAGTTCTCTCCTCAACTCTCTCCTCAGATCCCTTGATCCAACCACCAACAGTCTTTGCAAATCCCATTCGGTGCAGGCTGTGTTGGTTGAAAGTGTCCACATGAGAGAGCTTGGTAGGTGCCTCCCCCTCACAGCTAACTCCAAACCTCTTGAATACTCTAGTAAGGGCCATACCATAAGGCAAGTGTGCCTTGGATCTGTTCAAAGTTTCTCTCATGGCCTCTATCATAAGTGCAGGGAGGTTTAGGGGGGTCTGAGTGATGACATGAAACATGACACATACATCTCTGCTGGAAAGTAAGTCATATCTACCACTCCTAGGAAAGAAGAGCTTTGTTACTATCTGATGCAGGACCCTCATCTCAATGGACAAAATCTTTGCTTCCAATTTGTTTAAACTTCCTGAATAGGTTTCTCCTAAAATAATTCTGATCCCCTCTTCTTTAATTGGGAGTTCCATATATGAATATCCTTCACTAGGCAACTGAAGTATTTCTCCTAATATCCTAGAGTCCAGGCAGATATCAATTCCCTTTACAGTTGAAGTCACTGACCCACTTCCATAAAGTAGGTTTTGGTAGAATTCTCTAACAAGGTCAACATAGGTGACTTCCTTAAGAGAGCAATAGAGTTCCCATCCTTGATTTTTAATTTTGGTAGCAAAAGTAAATCCTTCTTCCTCAAAGAATCGAAAATCTATATTTTTCTCGGTTTCTACTTTTCTATCGGAAAGAGGATTCTTACTGGGGCTTAGGAGGGATTGAGAGGGACCTTGAGTAGGTACTGAAACTGGAGTAGGAGTAGTTGAAGATTGAGCGGCTTGCCTTTTCTTTCTGACAATTTCTTCAGGCTCACAGATTGATTTTCTTCTTTGGGAAAGTTTCATCTTTGGAGCCATATCCACTATAGTAGCAGACAAGGAGACTTGAATTGAGTGGAGGAGGGATCACAAGAGAGTGAAGAAGGATTTTGGTGGAGAAAAGAAGTGGATTTTGGAAGATCGATAAAGTGCTAGGGCACATTCCAACCGTGCCAAGCAATGCGAGAAAGCACAGAAAATCCTTTTCAAGGAGGCGATTTTTGGTGGAGAGGAGGAGGGAGAATTGCCTCGAAATTAATCTTTGGATTTGAAGCAAGAAAGAGTTGGAGAAGACGGCTTTTGGAAGAAGGACGATGGGAAGATGAGTCGTCTCACGAACAGGGTTTCAGTATAAAAACAATGAACCCGTTGAAAGTTAGTGGGATTTACAAGTTTGCCATTGAGTCGACTCATAGGGGTCGACTCATGAAGTTTAGAAAATAAAGAAAAATATGAATAAATTCCAGAAAAATTTGAAATTTTGAGTGAAGGAATTTTGCTCAATGATAAATTTTTAGAATGATAAATTTGAGCTTTTGGGACCAGGATAGATGTTGAAAATTGAGCTCTAATCAATTCTTTGGAAATTGAGAAATTTTAGGCAAATGGATCTAGAATTCCTAGATTTCTCCTAATTTCACAGAATCTATCCTCACTAAGGGCCTTTGTAAAGATATCAGCTAATTGATTTTCAGTGCAAACATATTCAAGAATTATATTTTTGTTTTGAACATGTTCTCTTATGAAATGATGTCTTATTTCAATATGTTTGGATCTTGAGTGTTGAATTGGATTTTTAGATAGATTTATGGCACTTGTGTTATCACATCTTATTGGTGTTTCATTAAGTTTGATTCCAAAATCTTCGAGTTGTTGCTTAATCTACAAGATTTGAGCACAACAACTTTCGGCTGCAATGTATTCGGCCTCAGCCGTAGACAATGCTACCGAATTTTGTTTCTTGCTAAACCATGAGATTAGGTTAACTCCAAGAAATTGGCAAGTTCCACTTGTGCTTTTTCTATCTAATTTACATCCAGCAAAATCAGCATCTGAATATCCTAATAAATCAATTTGTGAGTCCTTAGAGTACCATAACCCTAGAGTTTGAGTACCATTTAAGTATCTAAGGATTCTTTTAATAGCATTCAAATGAGATTCTTTAGGATTAGATTGATATCTAGCACATAAACTAACACTAAACATGATATCAGGCCTACTTGCAGTTAAATATAGTAATGAACCAATTATACCTCTATAGTATTTTAAGTCTACGCTTTTACCTTCATCATCCTTGTCAAGCTTACATGAGAGACTCATTGGTGTGCCAATTGGTTTGCAGTTCTCCATTCCAAATCTTTTGAGTAGTTCCTTAGTGTACTTGCTTTGGGTGATGGAGATTCCCTCTTTTGATTGTTTGATTTGGAGTTCGAGGAAGAAGGTGAGTTCTCCCATCATGCTCATCTCGAACTCCCCCTGCATAAGCTTAGCAAAGTCTTGACAAAGGGATTCATTAGTAGACCCAAAAATTATGTCATCAACATAAATTTGTATAATTAGCATATCATTTTGATTTTTTTTAATAAATAGGGTTGTATCTACATTACCTCTTGAAAAACCATTATTCATTAGAAATTTGCTTAGCCTTTCATACCATGCTCTAGGTGCTTGTTTTAATCCATATAATGCTTTATTTAATCTAAATACATGATTAAGAAAAGCATGATTTTCAAATCCGGGTGGTTGTTCTACATATACTTCTTCAGAGATATATCCATTTAAAAATGCACTTTTAATATCCATTTGAAATAATTTGAATTTCATAAAGCAAGCATATGCAAGTAGAAGTCTAATAGCTTCTAATCTAGCAACAGGTGCAAAGGTTTCATCAAAATCAATTCCTTCTTCTTGATTATATCCCTTAGCAACCAGTCTTGCTTTATTTCTAATTATATTTCTATGCTCATCTAATTTGTTTCTAAAGACCCATTTTGTGCCAATTATTGAATAATCTTTAGGTCTTGATACTAAGGTCCACACATTATTTCTTTCAAATTGATTAAGTTCTTCTTGCATAGCATTAATCCAATTATGATCATTTTCAGCTTCTTCAAAAGTTTTAGGTTCAAGATGAGATACAAAAGCACAATGATTAAGTACATCTCTAAGTGAAGAACGTGTTTTTACCCCATGCATAGGGTCACCAATAATTAACTCCTTAGGATGGTTGTGAACATACCTCCATTCCTTGGGTACGTCATTTGTACCTTGAGGTTGTTCTTGAATTTCTTCACTTCTCTCATCTTGTTTATCTTCTTGATCCTTGTCTTCTGGAGTTGCTGAGTCTTTCAGAGTGATCTCCTTCATACCTTCTATTAGTGGCTCTGCATCATCAACACCCTCATTCTTCCTTGAAGGAAGATCGTTAGATTCATCAAAAACAACATGTATGGACTCCTCAACTACTAAAGTTCTTTTGTTGAAAACTCTAAATGCTTTACTAGTGGAGGAGTAACCTAAAAAGATTGCTTCATCTGATTTTGCATCAAATTTATCAAGTTTTTTTTTCCATTATTTAATACAAAACATCGGCAACCAAAGATATGAAAATATGCAATATTTGGTTTTCTTCCTTTTCAAAGTTCATAGGGGGTTTTCTTTAAAAATTGTCTAATTAAAGCATGATTTAAAATGTAACATGCTGTGTTAATAGCTTCTGCCCAAAAATATCTTGGAAGGTTGCTTTCACAAAGCATGGTACGGGCCATTTCTTCTAAGGTTCTGTTTTTCCTTTCAACTACCCCATTTTGTTGGGGTGTCCTAGGAGCAGAGAAGTTATGGCCAATTCCATTTTCATCACAAAAATTTTCAAAATCTTGATTTTCAAATTCAGTTCCATGATCACTTCTAATATTTTGAATTGAAAATTCTTTTTCATTAGAGACTTTTTGATGAAATTTAGTGAAAGTATGAAGAGTTTCATTTTTGTGTGCCAAAAAGAAAACCCAAGTAAAACGAGAGAAATCATCTATTATTATAAATCCATATCGTTTTCCTCCTAGACTCGTGGTTCTAGTTGGTCCAAATAAGTCCATATGTAAGAGCTCTAAAGGTCTAGAAGTTGAAACAGTATTTTTGGATTTAAATGAAACTCTAGTTTGTTTACCTAATTGGCATGCATCACAGATTTTATCCTTTTCAAAATTTAATTTTGGCAAACCGAGAACTAAATCCTTTTTAATTAATTTTGAAAGAGAATGCATGCTAATATGTGCAAGTCTACGATGCCACAGCCAACTAGTTTCATTAACTTTAGCATTCAAGGATACTAGGCATTGCATGTCTAATTTGGCTAAATCATTCAAATCTATCATATAAACATTGCCATGCCTATGTCCTATAAATTTAATGCCATCGTTAATAGGACTAGTCACAATGCAAACAGATGATTCAAAAACTACTTTATACCCTTTATCACAGAATTGACTAATGCTAAGTAAGTTATGCTTTAAACCTTTAACCAATAAAACATTCTCAATGTATTTGGAGGGAGTGATACCAATGTTACCTATCCTGATGATCTTTCCTTTGCCATTATCTCCAAAGGTGACCATCCCTCCATCCTTAGCATCAAGCGTGATGAATTGTGATTCATCACCAGTCATGTGTCTCGAGCATCCGCTGTCAAGATACCATTTTCTGTTTCCTTCTTGGGATGCTAGACACACCTCATTTTCATGTGCCATCAGGCACAGGTTGGCTTGTTCTGTTGAGGTTTCCTCGTCGGAGCTTGAGTCATCACTCGCACTCCAAGTCGCCATCATTGCCTTCTTTTTGAACTTTGTGGGACCTTTCTTCAGTTGTGGACATTCGGATCTGAAATGTCCCGGCTTCTTGCACTCGTAGCATATAAGGGGTTGATCTTTCTCTTTCTCTTTGCTTTGTTCCCCTTTTGTGAATGACTTCTTTCTCATCTCCTGTTTCCTTTTTCTTAGGAACTTCTTGAATCTCTGGGTGATGAGTGCCATCTCTTCATCCTGTTCTTCATCTTCAGAGTCATCCGTTTCATAATCAGGTGAAGTTGTGGATTTGAGGGCAATGGTTCTTTTTTTTTTGACTTCATCCTCTTGATGTTGCTTCATACTAAGTTCATGAGTCATCAAGGATCCAAGAAGCTCTTCTAGAGGTAGAGTATTCAAGTCCTTTGCTTCTTGGATGGCAGTCACCTTGGCTTCCCAAGTTCTTGGCAGTGACCTGAGAATCTTCCTTACAAGTTCACTGTTAGTATAAGATTTGCCAAGACTCTTTAAACCATTGATTATATCAGTAAAATGAGTAAACATAGCAATTATGGACTCATCATGCTCTATTTTGAATAATTCATATTTATGTACAAGCATATTTATTTTAGACTCTTTTACTTGATTTGTTCCCTCATGGGTTACTTCTAACCTATCCCATATTTCTTTAGCAGATGCACAAGTAGAAATGCGATTAAATTCACTTGCATCTAGTGCACAATAAAGAACATTCATGGCTTTGGCATTTAATTGTGCCATTTTCTTGTCAACTTCATCCCATTCTTTCTCGGGTTTGGTTGACTCCTCACCATCTATAATCTTGGTGGGTGTGTGAGGACCATTCACTATGATACTCCACATATCATAGTCGAGTGCTTGTATGAAAATCTTCATCCGAGCTTTCCAATAGGTGTAATTAGACCCATTGAAAAGTGGAGGTCGGTTTGTTGATTGCCCCTCGGCTAGAGAAGTACCAACATGGGTTGCCATAGATCTTTGGCTCTTTGATTGTTAGATCAAAGAAGGGCTAGAGCACCGGCTCTGATACCACTTGTTGCCCAGCTATGCAACCCAAGAGGGGGGGGTGAATTGGGTTTCTAAAAAATTTTAAGCCCAACTGATTACTTATGAAGAACAAAACAAAAACTTTAATTCAATATTAATTACCTAAAGCAGGAATGCAAGAATATAATAAAGAAATAAAGTGAAGCGATAAAGCACACCACAAACACAAAGATTTATAGTGGTTCGGTGCTAACCTTGCACCTACATCCACTCCCCAAGATCCTACTTGGGAATTTCAATCTACTATACTTTGTATTCAACCCGAATACAAAACGTCGGAAACTCCGACACTAGCTATCCCAAGCTAGATCACTTGTTTTTCGGGTACAAGTAAACCCAAAACACTCCGATTTCAGGTTCGGATCAACCTTTCCTTGTTTTGGAAATCCTCCAAAAACAAGAACAATTACTTACAAGAGTAAGAGAATTTAAAGCACAAATTAATACAATAACAGCTCCTTAAATGAGCGAATATAACAATAAAAACTTTACTCAAATGAAGAACCCCTTTTTGAATTTTCTCAAGATGGATGAATGCTTGAACGAATGCTTGAGAAGAGGTTGATTGTTGATTGAAGATCTCTTGAAAGCTTTGAACGATCTCTAGATCAAGGTTGAATAATAGGCTTGAAAGATCCTCTCTTTGAAAGCTCTTGAATCTCTTTCACAATCTCTCGTGTGGATTTTGGATCCTCATTTCTTTTTCTCTCAAACTATCTCATGGATCCTCTCAATGAATTTTATCTCTCTTTTGATCTGTCGATTGATCTTCTTTTTTCTCTCCAATTTGATCTGCTATTTAATCTGTAATTTCTTTCACCATTTTAAGTATTTTACAGCATTAGAAGCAAGAGAAAATAATTTAGGCAGATAAAGAGCCGTTAGAGCAATTTTAGGAAGCATAAAAGGCAATTAAAATGGGCAAAAAAATAGCCATTGCTGACATTTTCCGTCGCAGGGGTCGACTCATGAGTCGACTCATGCATCAAGAGTCGACTCATGAGTCGACTTCTGTTGCATTTACCAGAGAATGCGTTTCTGGAAATTCTTGGCTCAAATCAGCAGGGGTCGACTCATGAGTCGACTCATGCCTTGTGGGTCGACTCATGAGTCGACTCACAGGTCGTGCCAAGCCAGAAAACTAACATGCCAAGGAGAATTTTTGCGTGCCAATCAGCTCACAGTGCCATGAGTTGACTCATGAGTCGACTCATGCACTTCAAACCTTCATAACTTCAAAAATATAAGTCTAAAAATAATGAAATTTTCACCAATAGTTTTCAAATCATTTGTTTTATCAAATGATACTATCAAATCAGGATTTTAGTAAAATTATGATTTTGCCCTTGAAGAGCATAAGGACTTTTTCATTTTAAAATTATTTGTATCCCTTCAATCTGCTTTGTAATCATCAAAATCAATCTAGGAGCAACACTTGGACTTCTGGTGAGACCTTGGCTCCTTAGCTAGGGATATGGCTATTAGATGTGCTCCCTAGATGCCAGATTGGCTGACACATTCCTGTACAAATGTAAGGGCAAATTTAAAATTTTGACTATAAATAAATAAAAGGGTTATTCTACTATCACATTGTGTACATTATGTCTGTGATATATCCTTTAAGTTAGTAGGAATGTTAATTCATATTTTCAAGAGTTAAAAATTTAAGGCATGAATTTACATAACTAACTCATAAACAGCTCCTGACCATAGGATCA
This sequence comes from Elaeis guineensis, assembly GCF_000442705.2. Lineage (NCBI taxonomy): Eukaryota > Viridiplantae > Streptophyta > Magnoliopsida > Arecales > Arecaceae > Elaeis > Elaeis guineensis. The sequence continues at coordinate 76,386,086 of NC_025993.2, read as the reverse complement.
TCACGAGGATGGTGATCGATCCAGAAGGTTGGCGTACGATTGCTTCCTTAAGGTCGATGTGTCTTGAGTCTATGATGTAGAGACACCGGAGCGAGAGTACAGGTATTCATTGAGAATAAGAGTACTGAGCATGACCATCTCGAGCAGTCATAAGGAAGTCTACCTTCTCATCGATGACTAGCTCGATGCTGCAGCTGTGTGTCTAGTTCTTTGACCTGAGGTGCATCGACAGTTCACCTTGAGTATATTATAGTTTGACTACACCATAACTCGATCTTCTAGCCATTCGAAATTTTGAGGTGTATGTTAGCTGTAGCATATTCATTGTAGAAATCAGATTGCACCAAGATGGGATCTATCAACCTCGATAGATGAGAAGAGTAGTCCTATGATGATCGAAAGATCGAGTCCTTAAGTCCATGGCCATGACAGAGTGAAATAATAGAAACAAAGTTTTCCATTGGGATTTCACATCAGACTCAGATCGATCGATTGATTCATATGACTGATGTTGGGTTTGACGAGTTCACCTTAACCCTAATTCAGTCGGGACTCACGATAGAGAAACTCAATCACACAGGTAGCTGTACCGAGAGGTTCGTCTTCATTTTTGATGGGTTACCACCATATACTGCTAGGTATCACTGATGGAGTTTGAGAGCAATTAGAATGATCTTGATGATCGATCATTCTAATTGTCTGAAACAGAAGAGTTCTGGTCCATCGAAAGGAGTTTCGATGATGTCGATGATGAGATCACGACATGTCTCATTACCATACGAAAATGAATCTAACTGGGTCACACAAACAAGAGTTAGGGTCTAGATATCATCAATTGAGCTAGCCCAGTTCGATTGATTTGGATTAGATCCAATTAGGTTCAAGAAAATCATGCTAGCACACGATTGAGCCTAACATTCTCCTCATGTAATCTTTTCTATCTCGATTGAGCCAAATATGATTTGACTCACCCAGAGAACTTTGAGAAGGTTTCTCTCAATCTGACTGGAGCCAGTCCAGCTTAGAAAAGTCTTGTCTTAATTTATAAGATGAATTTAAGATAACACCTGCTAATTCCTGTCACCTGCCATTTTTGTTTTAGGACATTGGTCAAACGTTGACCCATGGATCTTGGAATGAAGGCCACTTGGCAAGAGGTCATTGGAGAGTTTTGTGGAGTGTCCACCTGCTAATTTTACCCTCAAAGTGGGTGCCATAATTAGATATGGCGTGCACCCCAAGTGGATAAAAATAGAGTCCCATGAGATGAGGACTCTATGCCTTGATTGACTCAAACTGTTAGGCACCAATCTCACTATTTTTATCCAGTGTTGGTGCCAACAGTAGGAGGATTTGGTGGGATTCTTATCTGATATGATCAAATGATATCACTCCATCAATCAAAATTTTTTCAGAATTAATTAAAATTTTCTGATTGGTCGAATGATGTGGCACTACATGGTGCAGCAGGGTCTATTTAAACCCTATCTGTGCCTAGGGTTTAGAGAATCTACTCAATCCCCAGCAAAAACCTAAAACCCCTCCACTTCTCTATACCCCCTCTACTCCTCTCCCTCCCCTCTTTATGTCCAAGAAGTTGGGCATCCATCTGGAGCTTGTCCAAGGCGTGGTGGCTCCCTGATCAGAAAGCTGCAGGGATTTGTCGAGAAGCTGCTGCTCCAGCTTCAGAAGATCTTTTGAAGATCTTCCAGATCAGATCCAGATCTGATTTTTGGAGAAAAGATTCATGAGGAGAAGACAATCCAAATCCTACTTGAGTAGATATCGGTAGAGGCCAGGCGACTGCATGGCTATTTTAGAACCTCGGGCGTTGCTGCGATCATCTATAGGGTAATCTAGTTACCCTAGAGGTATTCCTCTAATCCTCAAGTTTTAGATTTAATTTTAGATTAAATATCAGATAATAAGAATCAAATCTAATAGACCTTAGATCTGAAATAAAGTAAGATAAATTTTTTTTAAAAATATTTTACCCCAGATCTCATTAGATCTGGAAGATCCTACAAGGAAAATAGTATTTTTTTTCCTTCAATGGTGCCATTATTGTCACAGTAAAGAGGGATGGCATCTAATGACATCACTCCAAGCTCTGTGGCAAACTTCTTGTACCAGAATGCCTCCTTCATAGCTTTTGATGCAATAATATACTCTGCCTCCATGGTGGAATCAGCAATCACCATCTGCTTGGAACTCTTCCAGCTAACTGCACCACTATTGCAAATGACAGACTTCCAGATGTCGACTTTCGATCATCTATATTAGACATAAAATCTGAGTCTGTAAATCCCTGAACCTGGAGTTCTCCATTCTCAAAAACTAAAAATATATCCTTAGTCCTTCTTAAGTACTTAAGGATACATTTCACAGAAGTCCAGTACTCTTCGCTTGGATTCGACTGATATCTACTTGTGACACTCACAGTATGGGCTATATCTAGTCGTGTACATAGCATGGCATACATGAGGCTTCCTATTGTCGAAGCATAAGGGATCTTGCTCATGCGTTCAATCTCCTCAGGTGTGCTAGGGCACATCTTCTTGGAGAGATGAATGCCATATCTAAAAGGCACTAAACCTCTTTTGGAGTTTTTCATGCTAAACCTTTTTAGCACCTCTTCTATGTACATCTTCTATGAGAGTCCTAGCATCTTATTTGGTCTATCTCTATAGACCTTAATACCCAGCATAAAGGATGCTTCTCCTAGATCTTTCATAGAGAACTCCTTAGACAACCATATTTTGACTGAGGTCAATATGGAAATATCATTCCCAATTAGGAGGATGTCATCTACGTATAGTACGAGAAAGATAACTGTGCTCCCATTAACCTTCTTGAACACACATGGTTCCTCCTCATTCTTGATGAAACCAAATATTTTGATCACATCATTGAAACGAGTATTCCAGCTCCAAGATGCTTGCTTAAGTCCATAAATGGACCTTTGCAGCTTGTAGATCTTGTGATCATCATCACTGGATGTGAAATCAAGCGGCTGGTCCATATAGATATCTTTCTTAAGATATCCATTTAAGAACACCGTTTTCACGTCCATCTGTCATATTTCATAATCAAAATAGACTGCAACAGCAAGCAATGTGCGGATGGATTTTAGCATGGCTACGGGCAAAAAGGTATCCTGATAGTCAATGCCTTCGCGCTGACTATAACCTTTCGCTACGAGCCTAGCCTTGAATATCTCCACATTCCCATCTGCACCTATCTTTCTGTTGAAGATCTATTTACACCTAATAGGTACAATACCTTCAGGTGGATCTACCAAGGTTCAGACTTGGTTTGAGTGCATCGAGTCAATTTTTGATCTCATTGCCTCTAACCATTTCTCGAAGTTGATATCTAATATCGCCTCGTCATAGGTCTTGGGGTCATCACCATGAGTCCCATTTCTCGTGAGGAATATTTTCTCTACTTTTTCTTGTATAGTACCTAAGTACCTTTCAGGAGGACGAAAAATCCTAGTCGATCTACGAGGTGGAAGGGTTGTGTTAGGACTGATTCTAATTGATTTGGTTCCTCAGGTTCCTTAGCTCGTTGCTCTAGGGAGACATTCTCCTTGAGCTTAATTATTCTTCCAATGCCACTATCTTGAATAAACTATTTTTCAAAAAAATAGTATGTCGATTCACAATCACATTATGATCTTCTGGAATATAGAAATAGTATCCTAATAACTCTTTAGGATATCCTATGAACCAAACTCTAAAAGACTTGAACTCTAACTTGTCCGCCTGCTATCTCTTGACATGAGCCGGACAACCTCAAATTCTGAGATGACTCAGACTTGGCTTTTTACCATGTCATATCTCATACGGTGTGGTAGGAACAGTTTTAGAGGAAATCCTATTCAATACATATATTACTGTCCTGAGACAATGTCTCCAAAGAAACTCAGGGAGGTCCGTGAAGCTCATCATGGAACGGACCATATCTAATAGGGTCTGGTTCCTCCATTCTGAAACCCCATTGAGTTGTGACATTTTTAGGTGGAGTCCATTGAGAGACTATGCCATTATCCTTAAGATAGTCTAGGAACTCCCGACTAAGATATTCGCCTCCTCAATCTGATCGAAGAACTTTAATGGACTTTTCTGTTTGTTTTTCTATCTCATGTCTAAATTCTTTGAACTTTTTAAAGGCTTCAGACTTATATTTTATTAGAAATACATATCCGTACCTAGACATATCATCAGTGAAGATAATGAAGTAGACATAGTTGCCTCTAGCTGGCACATCAAATGGACCGCACATATCTGTATGTACTAGGGAAAGTAGGTCTGGGGCCCTTTCCCTTTGTTCTGTAAAAGGGAGCTTGGTCATTTTGCCTTGAAGGCATGATTCACAAATTGGATATGACTCGGAAGTCAACGAACTCAATAGCCTGGATTTCTCCAATTTGTTAACTCTATCTTTCGCTATATGACCTAGCCTTAGGTGCCATAGATACCTATCATTTAGACTATCTCTAGGCCTTTTAATTCCTATGGTATTCATATTTTACTCGATATAAAATACAGATACATCAATATGTAGCTGATAGAGACCATTAATAAGAAAATCATTTGCAACTTTATTATTTTCATAAAATATGTTACAATGGTTCTTATGAAAGCTAATCACATAGCCTTCTTGTGCTAAACATGAAACATAAATCAAATTCCTGCTTGCTGCAGGCACATAATAACAATCTCTAAGAACTAAATCTAATCCTAATGGTAATCGCAGAGGGTAGATTTCCACAGCTACAGTAGCAACTCTTGCTCCATTTTCGATGCATAGGATCATATCCCCATCCCTCAGCTTCCTGCTCTCCTCAAGACACTGCATAGAAGTGCCCAAATGAGCACTAGAATCAGAGTCAAGTACCCAACTGGATGCAGAGGAAACCATAAAATTAGATTCTATAATGAGCATACCTTCAGAAGAACCATCCTTCTTGTTCTTCAGGATGGCCAGGTACTGAGGACAGTTCTGCTTCCAGTGGCCGTTTAAATTACAGTGAAAATATTTTTCCTTTTCAGTAGCCTTCTTCTTCGGTTCCATCTTCTTCTTCTTCCCATCCACCTTCTGCTTCTTCACAGACTTTTTCTTCTTTCCAAAAGACTTTCTCTTGAAAGAAGTCCGCTCCACAGTAAGGACTGAGCCTTTTAAACCCTTCAAAGAAAGCTCAGTCGTAACCAACATGTTCATTAACTCAGCCAAGGTACACTGCATCTTATGCATATGGAAGTTCATGATGAACTGACCATATGCATCAGACAAAGATTGAAGGATCACATCAATCTGAAAATCCCTATCTAAGATGACACTGAGCTTCTCAAGCTCCTCAAGGTCCTTGATCATTGACAAACAATGATCTTGGACTGACTGCCCATCATGCATTTTAGTCTTAAAAAGTTTTTGATAGACTTGTACTTGGCTGTGCGACTTTGTTCACCAAATAACTCTTGTAGGTGAGCCAACATTTGGTGGGTAGTCATAATGTTCTCATGCTGGCGTTGCAAGTCATCAGACGTGGCACCCAACATGTAGTACCTGGCTTTGTTATCATCATCCGTCTATTTTTTTAGAGATGCTCTCTATTCAGCAGTCGGACGTGCTGGTATGGCAGGTGGGTCCTGGTCTAAGACATGAGTCAGTTTCTCGAAACTCAGAATAATTCTGTAGTTCCTCAACCAGTCTTTGAAATTAGATCCAGTCAATCTGTGGGTGTCTAGTATTTTGGTCAGGCAGTTGGATGCAGACATATTTTCTGTAGGGAGTCAAAAGTTTTTAGTTAGATTTTGTAATCAGACTTACCCAATTTGTTTAGGAGTTTTATTTTTAAACAAATTAGTCTCCCACTATTTTCTCAGATCCCTACACTTCCTAGGTAGAAATGTGAAAATCTTCATGATTAATGATTTCTAGTGGATGGTGTGTCTCACCGACTGGCTCACCACCTCACCTAACAGTTATTGATGATGGGTCAATCGATTTATGGACAACTCTTGTCCAATGATTCTCTAATCATGGTGTACCCAAAAGTTGGTCTCTAATTCATGAAGCTCATCATGCCCGAAATATTGCTCCAATCCTTAGTTAAGTCAGACCCACCATTTGCATGAATTAGATTCCTGATTGGGTCCCTCACCATATCCAGAATATTGAGCACAACCCATCCTCTAATCCGTAGCATCCAATGCCTAATGGACATGGTTGCATCTTCTCGGTGCAACTGAGCCACTGTAACTAGCCGAGAACAATCAACCCCGAAAAGAGCCCGCACATCCACAATGGTGGAAGATCTTAGACTTAATATTTTCTTAGAAAGATTTGATTTAGGTCTCATTAAACTTGACTTGACATAGTCATAACAATTATGACTAACCTAGTGACATGAGCTAGCTCGAATTATTAGCCACCTCAAAACAGAACTGGATCGACACATATGGCCAGATAAGTGAGACCGATGGAAGGGATATGTCATTAACTTGATAAGAATGCATTCGAGTCGAGTAGCTCCTAATTAAAAACCAGTCGGTCGTATCTGCCCAACTTATCTTAGACACCAAATTGTCGAACCAGAACCAATTGGGTTAGTCTACAATCCAGGCTCTAACCACTGAGCCAAATTAGGTCTTAACTTGATCGAGTCACATCTAAATGTGATTTGACCTTGACCTAGACTTAATCTTATTAGGCTGGTCAATTATTAGCTTTCATGATCCCACCTAACCAATTTTTGATTTGATTTGATCAACTGCTAGACCTAATTGTGCTACCCAAGCTCGAACCCAATTTTATGAAAATGGCTTAGATCTAAAATTCTCAATTTTAGACCTAATTTGATTTCATAAGCTTAATTTATTAATTAAGTCTTGGGTTCATAAACAAAATATGTAAATAAATCCTAGGGTTTCAGGATCTAAGGTTTTGCAGAAAAGTAAATTTTAATTTCTGATTAAGGATGAATGCGCAGCACTCCTACACGCTATAAGAACACCCCATTGAATGAGAGGAGAGGGTCTTAAATCTTACTTTATTCTTATGACCAGATGACCATGAGGAACACCTTAATCAGAAATATTAATTTAACTACCAAACTAGTTAGATCTAATTTACATATCACATATATAATTTCAGATCTAACTTATACATGCTTTGCATACATCTCATGTATTAAAACCTGATCTAATTAGTATGCTTTCAAATCTGATACATCATATATAATATTTAAAAAATAAGATTTAAATTGAACTATTCAATATAAAATCTATTCTAGACAGTTACTAGAATAATTCTACAACTAGTCTAGGCATGCAACAGATCAATCTTATGTATTAATTAAAATTTTATTTCTTATTTTTTTGATCTAAATATAATATTTATAATATCAAAAAAATAGAGAATAAATTAGACCTAATTTTTATTTTAATCATATTAAAATATAAAACTATAAGACTATTCATAGATCAAACTACTCCTAGTCTAGTCATGCATCTCATATATGTTAGATCTACTTAGATTTAATTTTAAATTTTTTTAATTTTAGATCCTATCATATTTGATATGATATCTAAAATTCATTAATATTAAATAAATAAAAATAAAAATCAGATCTAAATTAGATTTGAAATAGAGCCATCAACCTGGCTCTGATACCAGTTGAAGGAAAAATCAGCTTTTTTCTTGTAGGATCTTCCAGATCTAATGAGATCTGGGGTGGAATATTTTAAAAAATTATCCTAGGATCTTTTGAATCTAAGATCTATTAGATCTAATTCTTATTATCTGATATTAAATATAAAATTAAATCTAAAAATATGAGGAATAGAGAAATACCTCTAGGGTAACTAGATTACCCTGTAGATGATCACAGCAATGCCCGAGGTTCTAAAATAGCCATGCAGTCGTCTGGCCTCTATCGGTATCCACTCGAGTAGGATCTAGATCATCTTCTCCTTACAAATCTTTTTTTCAAAAATTAAATCTAGATCTGATCTGAAAGATCTTCAAAAGATCTTCTAAAACTGGAGCAGCAGCTTCTCAATAAATCTCAGCAGTCTTCTAATCAGGAAGCCACCACGCCTTGGATAAGCACCAGATGGATGCCCAACCTCTTAGACATGAAGAGGGGAGGGAAAGGAGTAGAGGGGCATGGAGAAGTAGAGAGGATTTAGGCTTTTTTTGGTTATTTCATAGAGTCTCTAAACCCTAGGCACAGACAGGGTTTAAATAGACTCCACTGCGCCATGCAGTGCCACATCATTCGACCAATCAAAAAATTCTAATTAATTCTAAAAAAAATTTGATTGGTAGAGTGATATCATCTGATCATATAAGATAAGAATCCCCATAATCTCTCCTACTGATGGTGCCAACACTGGATAAGCACAGTGAGATTTGCGCCCCACAGTCCAAGTTGATCAAGGGATCAGAGTCCTCATCTTATGGGACTCTATCCTTATCCACTTGGGGTGCACGCCCAATCTGAATATGGCACCCATTTTAAGGCCCAATTTAGCAGGTGGACACTCCATAAAAAATCTCCAATGACCTCTTGCCAAGTGGCATTCAGTTCAAGATCCATAGGTCAACGTTTGACTAATGTCCTAAAATGAAAATGACAGGTGACAGGAATTAGCAGGTGTTGTCTTAAATTCATCTCATGAATTGAAATAAATCTTTTTTGAGTTGGACTGGTTTCAGTCAGACTATAAGAAACTTTCTCAAGGTTCTCTAGGTGAGTCAAATCATATTTGGCTCAGTCGAGATAGAAAAGATTACATGAGGAGAAAGTTAGGCTCAATCGTGTGCTAGCACGATTTTCTTGAACCTAATTGGATATAATCCAAATCAATCGAACTGGACTAGCTCAATTGATGATATTCAGATCCTAAATCTTATTTGTGTGACCCAGTTAGGTTCATTTCCATATGGTAATGAGACATATCGTGATGTCATCATTGATATCATCGAAACTCCTTTCGATGGATCAGAACTCTTCTGATTCAGACAATTAGAATGATTGATCATCAAGATCATTCTAATTGCTCCCAAAATCCACCAGTAATATCTAGCAGTATATGGTGGCAACCCATTAGAAATGAAGATGAATCTCTCGGTGCAACTACCTGTGTGATTGAGTTCTTCTATCATAAGTCCCAACTGAATTAGGGTTAAGGTGAACTCGTCAAACCCAACATCAGTCATATGAATCAATCGATCGATCCAAGTCCGATGTAAAATCTTAATGGAAAATTTTTTTTTATTATTTCACTCTGCCATAGCCATGGGCTTAAGGACTCAATCTTTCGATCATCATAGGACTACTCCTCTTATCTATCGAGGTTGATAGATCCCTTCTTGGTGCGATCTGGTTCCTATAATGAATATGCTACAGCCAACATACACCTCAGGATTTTGAATGGCTAGGAGAATTAGTTTATGGTGTAGTCAAACTATAACACACTCAAGATGAACTGTCGATGTACCTCAGATCAAAGAACTAGACACACAGCTGCAGCATCGAGCTAGTCGTCGACGAGAAGGTAGATTTTCTTATGACTGCTCGAGGTGGTCACGCTCAGTACTCTCATTCTCAATGAATACCTATACTCTCGCTCTGGTGTCTTCACACTGTAGACTCAAGACATATCTACATTAAGGAAGCGATCGTACACCAACCTTTCAGATCGATCACCATCCTCGTGATGATCCTATGGTCAGAAGCTGTTTATGAGTTAGTTATATAAATTCATGCCTTAAATTTTTAACTCTTGAAAATATAAATTAACATTTCTACTAACTCAAAGGATGTATCACAAACATAATGTACACAATGTGATAGTAGAATAACCCTTTTATTCATTTATAGTCAAAATTATAAATTTGCCCTTACATTTGTACCGGAATGTGTCAGCCAATCTGGCATCTAGGACACACATCTAACAATCCTTCTGGGGATATGCTCTCGAGGCCGTAGTATATGTCCTAAATAAAGTACCTTTTAAATCTATTTCTAGTACTCCATATGAAATATATAAAGAAAAAAGATCCAATCTTAAGCATCTTAAGATTTGGAGTTGCCTGGCTTATGTGAAAAATATTGATGGACATAAGCTGGATGCTAAATCAAAAAAATACTAGTTTGTAGGTTATCCCAAGAAGAGTATAAGATACTACTTCTATAACCCTACTCAATAAATGGTGTTTGTTGGTAGGCATACCATTTTTTTAAAGAAAGAGTTTATCCAAGAAGGAGGCAGTGGGAAATCTGTTGAACTTGTGAAAGTTCAAAACCTACAATCGATCCAAGATTCACAAAATAATTCTCAATCAGATATTCCCATTGTTGAGGTATAGCCACTACATACACCTCCTCTCCAAAGGTCAAGTAGAGTGCATAATGTACCACTCAGGTATGGATTTATCATTGAGAATGACAATACATCCTATATCATTGAGAATAATGATCCTACGACCTATTCGGAAGCTGTCATGAGTAGTGACTTTGACAAGTAGCTCAATACCATTAAATCCAAAATAGATTCCATGTATACCAACTAAGTTTGGACTTTGATTGATGCACCTCAGGGTGTGATCCCAATAGGGTGTAAATGGGTCTTCAAAAAAAAGATTGGAGCAGATGGCCAGGTAGAGACCTATAAGGCCAGATTAGTGGCAAAAAATTTCAGACAAAAATAAAATATTGATTATGAAGAGACCTTTTCGTTGATAGCCATGCTCAAGTCTATTTAGATAATGCTTGCTATTGCAGCGTACCATGACTATAAGTCTGACAGATGGATGTCAAGACTGCCTTCCTCAATGAAAACCTGGAGAAAGAAGTCTATATGACTCAACCAGAGAGATTTATCTCTAGTGGGAGAGCAAATCAGGTATGCAAGCTGAATAGATCCATTTATGGATTAAAACAAGCATCGAGGAGCTAGAACATCTATTTTGATGAGATAGTCAAATCGTTTGGCTTCATCAAAAATATGGATGAACTTTGTATGTATAAGAAGATTAGTGAGAATACTATTATCTTCTTGATCTTGTATGTGGATGACATACTACTCATTGAAAATGATATCCCGATGTTGCAATCGATCAAGACATGGCTATCACAAAAATTTTTCATGAAAGACTTAGGTGTGGCATCCTATATACTAGATATAAAGATCTATAGGGATAGATAAAAAATGATACTAGGCTTGTCCCAATCTAGGTACATTGATCTTGTGTTGAAGAGGTTCAACATAGAGGAAATAAATGAGGTTACTTACCCATGGATCATGGCATATAATTCTCTAAGAAGATATCTCCTAAGATCCCTGAAGAGAAAAATAGAATGAGTTCTATTCCTTATGCTTCGACTGTAGGATCAATTATGTATGCTATGTTATGTACCAGGCTTGATGTGGCTTATACCTTGGGCATTGTAAGCAGATTTCAAGCTGATCCTGGGGAGGATCATTAGAAAGCTATAAAAAACATATTCAAGTACTTGAGAAGGATTAAGGATATTTTTTTAATATATGATGGATTTGATTTAAAACTGAAAGATTAGACTGATTCTAGTTTTCAATCTAATCCTGATGATAGTAAATCAATATCTGGATATGTGTTTACTCTGTATGGTGGTGCAGTAAGTTAAAAAAATTTCGAACAGCAAACTGTTGCTAACTCGATCACTGAGGCTGAGTATATTGCTACTAGTAAGGCTGCTAAGAGGCCATCTGGATGAAAAAATTTATCACAGAATTGGGTGTGGTTCTATGGATTGAACAACCAGTGCCCTTTTATTATGATAATACTGGGACAGTTGCTCAAGCCAAAGAACCAGATTTCATCATAAATCTAACCACATCCTAAGATGGTTCCACCTCGTTCGGAAGATAGTTGAAAGATATGATGTGATCGTGGAGTGAGTTGACACCAAGAGTAATATAGCGGATCCATTCACTAAGGCCTTATCAATGCAACAATTTGACCATCACCTTGATTGCATGGGTATCAAGTATAGGGGCAATTGGCTTTAGTGCAAGTGGGAGATTGAAAGAATGATGCCCTACAAGCCAATCACATACGAGATGTGATAGAATATTTTTTGTATCTTTCAGACTCATATAATTGATATTAATTTATTAATAAAATAGATATTTTTGATTCATTGTATGCTGTATTTTATTGTTTTAAGATTATAATGAAACCTATAGGTCTAAGCAATGATTTTAGGGCCGTGATGAAATCATGCTAGTAAGACCTAGATCCTTGATAGCTGTGACCTAAAATAATTTTAGTCATTGATTCATTGAGTCAGAGATCAATGATATCGATAAGACTGACATGTCTTATGTATGCTCAGAATGAGAGTGATTGATCTCATAACCTCTTTGTGGTGACACTAATACAAGGATATGGGTGCTCATTAGAGAATGAGTTCACTGAATAGACCTGTAAGAGAACATCAAATGGAGTCTTATTTACATGTCAAATGATGATTCTCTAGTGGGAGTTGTGTAAGTGATCCTTTGACCTGAGATCGTCATGGTACCTTGTGTACATGAATCTATATTTTGGTTCACTTCCTAACTTGATTCTTTGATCCTTGTATGGGGTGTTCTGGATATGGTAAAATATGTATGAAGGTTGTGAGTGATCAATAAGAGATCAGTCATTCTTAATAAGGGGAGCGAATATCCTATGTGATCTCATAGGTCGATGATTCTGAAAGTCTTTGGCTAAAGTAGAATGATAATTAGAAAAAGATTTTTAATATATCATCAATTGAATGATCACCTTCTGATCAAGATACATAAAGATAAGTGATTGAGTTTAATATATTTTCATACTCACAGCTCATCTGGGATGTTGTTTGACTGAAAGATTGAATTACACAGTAACTTGCCACTGAAGGATATTTTGATAATTTTTTATCAAAATTTCAAAGCTTTTGGATCATCATGATATGTTGCTAGATATCAATTTTGACTTATGAACTAATCAAAATTAAAAGAGTTTAATTCTGAAATCAATTAGGAAGAGTCCTAGTTGATTGGGACTCTTCGGATGACCTAATCTGATCGGATTAGGATTATGTAGAAAGTCTTGATCCACTATCGGTTAGATTTGGAATCCAATAGGTCAGACACTTTGAGATTTGGCCTTGATCTAATTTAATTAGAGTTTAATATAAATTCTAAGGATTAATTTGATATGCTAGCACATTGTATTAACCCAAGTTCCTAAATTGGTTTAGATTAAAGTATTTGACCTAACCTAGACCAGTTGTCTTTGACCTAATGGGATTGGGTCTATCTTGATTGGATTCTTATCCAACTTGAAATAGTTTCAAGTGGAGAAGAAATCCTCTGTACCCACCAGATGCCACACCAAAAAATAAATGCCACCCCTCTCATTTTAGCATGTGAAGATGAAGAGTCCTTCTTCATGAAGACTTTATCTTAACGTGTTGCCTTAATTTCTCAACCTGATCTCTTATGATTTAATGTGAGATTTTTATGACATGTAGAAGAGGGAGAGTCCTTCTGTGTGAAAGATCTCTTGCACCATAATTCCACACGGTGAATTTATTCACCGCATGAGAAAGTGGGGCGGTCCCATCTCATGTCTCTTGGTCCCTTATATATATGAGATATCCCATATGGCCTAGCTATTAGGATTTTGGGTTGAAATTAGAAATAAGTGGCATGTAAATCAGTGAGAAAATTATGAAAAAAATTTGAGAAAAAGACAAGGAGAAATTGAGTGGCAAAAGTTGTAAGAAAGGTGGTGAGAGAATTAGCAAGTATTGCTAGTGTGCCCTAGGGTTTCATTTTTTTATGTGTTAGAGCCAAAAATCAAATCCTAGATTGTGAGACATCTGAAGAGTATCTTCTTGATGTGATCCTAGCAGTAAATTTGGAGGCGACTGGGCTTTGGCATGATCGTTCCTTGAGTTCGAAGCTGGTAGTATTCTTAAGAAGATAAGGCTACGGCGGTGCACTAGTTAGGAAGGACCTTGGACAACTTCTGTGTGAATTATCATTGGAGGACTTCTACTTTGGAGTCTTGTGAAGATCACCAACATGCCACATTATCATTTTGGTGAAAGTAAAAATTCTATCCCTTTTTGCATGCTTGTTTTATTTTGATCGATATCAGCAAGGTGATTCTAGGGTTTGGGTTTTGACTCAATAGTTTTATATGTTAAAGCTATTGATTTGTTTGGTTTTAAAATTTTAAAAATCACTTTTCGCAGCATGGCCGAAACCCAACATTAAATTCATAGAATTCCATAGCTTCTCCATAAGTATACTCTGCAAAAGAATATTCAAGTGGGTCTAATAATTTGCGATATGAGGACTGACTGTTGTTATTGAGAATTCTATAATCTGATAGAAAATTTGTTGGTGTTTCTAATTGGAGTTGGAATTAAGGGTTCAGTTTAATTTGATTAACCAATGCAGTGATAGTATCCTTCAATCTTTTACGTGTACAATGTTATTTGCACAATAAATAACAAAAGTTTCGAAATGTTATCTTAGAGACCTTCTACATCAACAATATTTGCAGTTGGATACATGGATATTGTGTAAAATTTTCTATGAAGTGGAAGAATCAGATGACTCTGAAGATGATGGATTACATGAGGAAGAATCATACCCCTCTGTAGAATCTGATGAACATCCTCCTTCAGTCCCGGAAATGCCTGATGTGGATCTTACAATCCATGTAAGGATTCAGGCATTGACAATCTCAATAATCTTCAGCATGGGGAACTGTTAAAGGCAGAATTTGAATCCTTTAGAAATCTTCCTAGAACAGGAACAGAGGTGATTGTTTTTGGCTGCTTGTTATCTAGCTTGAACTATGGGCATGTCAATTCAGTTGATCGTGTCTGTGACTATAAGCTGGATTGATTCAACAGGTATTTGATCATGCTTGCCTGCTATCATCATGAGTGCATTTGCAATGCTAAAATGTGTGTTCAAGCTAAACTTGAACTTGGCTCATTAATTTTTTAGCTGAATCCAGCTATTGGCAAGGCTCTCTTCCATTATAAAAGCTGAATCATTTTTTGATATTAACAGCTAGCTTAGAACTTAGTAATTACCAACTCAGAAATGATTGAGGTGTTGCTGAGCTGAGTGAACTCTTCTTGGTTTGTAATATTAATCTTGTCCAGCTTAATCCTTTTAGTATAGTTCTCTTCACTTGATTTTGAACAATAAAAGAAATGTTGTATCTCCACCATTTGCAGGACACCCCCTTCCCCGGCCCCTAAAAACAAGAAGCTCTCGAAGATTACTACTTGCTACAAGTTTCACACATGCAATAAGAGCAGTATTCTTTATATGTCCGATGACTAGGATACCCATTCACTTATTTTGGTGTGTGATGCATATACTTTCATTTTTCTTGCAGGATGGCAATCAAATTAGGTTGGATCAGATACAAATCAGATCAGATACAAGATAGATAAAAGATCTATCGACTCAAATGTGGCTTATTTATTGAATGGATCAAAAATACAGAACTAAACTTAGGCTATTTTATTATCCAAACCCCAAATGCAAACGCATACTCTTGCATGCTGAAACTCGCTGGCCCACATGCGCATTCATACAGTACATGCATGCTCATGCTTACCTGCACACAACCATAGATGCATGCACAGAGGCTTAAATGAGGAAAATAAGAAAGCAAAGCAAGAGTGTTGCAATCTCTAATGCTAGTTCAGCCCTGAAGAGCTGTCATATCATCTATCTCAAGGTTATGACTCTCAAAGAGGAGGGTTTGGATTGTATCTTTTGCACAAAAGAATGATTGATCTTCTTTTATAAGATGTCGACCCAATGGATTGCATAGACCTCAAAGCACTCTATACTCCTTAGTCATCAACCTGCACATATCTTGAAGTGACTATTGCACGATATAGTGATGAGTTCGTGTGAAGGAAAGTGAATCTTCTTTCATGCAAAAGATACCACCCCTATCCTCAGAAAAAGATTACATTGGGTGCCAAATACGATGCATTATAATAGCCATCCATTTTAAAGATAGATGATATAGTAGCTACTAAGACCATATAGCTTTTTTCTATACAGCTAATATGCATGGCAGAGTATCCCAACTCTCTCTCTCTCTCTCTCTCTTTCATGTGGGGGATCCAGATTCATTAATTGTAGGGATTGACTTGGCTTAGGCAAGTACATGAAGGGTAAGCGAGTCACATAGAGAAGCTTTTTGGTACAGAATTTTGGAAAGATATAGTGAGTTGCCTTCCATCTTTCTACAATAGATTGAAATTCTTGGCCAAAAATGGTTTGGAAGTGTTATCTTGGAAGGACAAGTGGCTCCTCAACATTCCTTTATGCCAATCCTTTACTCATGTTTATCAAGCTTGTCTAAAGTCTGGTATTGTCACTAAATTCTACAATGCAAGAAATAATAATTGGAACCTAAAGTCAACTTATTCTCTCTTCTGCTGCCCAAGCTAAGTTAATTCAACTTAGTGCAATTCTTGCCGGCTTTCATTTAAACTAGCTTGTAAGCCCATGCAATGCATGGGATACTAGAGCCCGCTTCTTCTCATCAGCCGGACTCAGCACTTTCTTAACTAGATTAGTTATATATATTATCAAACACTTGCACTACAACAACATAAACCTTCCTCAACGTTCTAGCAATAAATAGAAGGAGAATTTAAGAAATAGAACTTGAAAATTTTCTTTTAATAATATGTTAAATAGTCATCAGTTTGGATACACATTGGTTTTAATTTATAAATATAATAATTATAGTCATGCTTTGAATGGAAATGCAGAAGACCTACATTAAACATATTTTCTTAGCAATTAAAAAAAATCATACATCTTAGCCTCCCTTTTTTTGGGCCTATGTAATAGATAATGTGATTTCCTAAATCATCTAATATAAATCTTACAATTGTCAAATGGTGCACACCTAACATGGATTGTGTTGACCTCATCAAATGGTGCACAATTTAAGTCAATCCTACCGTGATCCAAAGACCTAAGCCCCTATACCATATATAAAACTTTAGTGTGAGATGCATGCACATTACATGTGCTTATTCCTGCCCTTCTTTTCCTAGGGAACCAAACTTGCTTAACGATCACTACCTTCACTTCTTGATCACATATACATAAATAAACTTGATCACATATTTGTAGAAGCGATCTCAAATATTCAAACTTAGGCCTTTTAACATTGCACAAAACATCCACATAGGAATCAACTTGTAACACAAAATGGATGAAAGAAAACATAGATGACTTATATTGAATTGTAGACGACAAAA
Source organism: Elaeis guineensis (assembly GCF_000442705.2). NCBI lineage: Eukaryota > Viridiplantae > Streptophyta > Magnoliopsida > Arecales > Arecaceae > Elaeis > Elaeis guineensis. The sequence continues at coordinate 76,368,733 of NC_025993.2, read as the reverse complement.
CATACACAAAATTTCGATTTGACTTCCTTTCGAAAGAACTAAAGGAAGGGACTTTTAACTTTTAAGAGAGCCCATGATAGCTCACCCGACCTTCAATGTAGCTCCCCTCTGACTGAACCCCATCCACCCCAATAACCAACGATGGGAACGGCTCGGCCAGCATCCTCCCCACTCCCTTGGTGATCAATGCCTTGGTCCTCTTCTGCATACTGATGAGCACATTGTGCCCGGTGTTCACCTTCAAGTTGGCCCTCCTTGGTAGCCCAACCACGTTCAAGTCCCCAAAATCCTTTGGCTTTATCTCCAGCACCTCATCTGGCAGCACCCCATTGAGCATCGAAATGAGGTAGGAGCAGAAGCTCTAGGTGATCTCTACTACCTTTAGATCCAAACTTCAGTGATGCTGTTGGAAGGATCCCTCATGGGTGCGGAATCCGGATCCCCCGCCCAAGATTACAAACACTGATGACGATGTTGATACCACAACAGAAAGAAAGAAGAGAGATGTACAAAGACACAATCAAATACGTAGATCAGCACAAAGCTTACCTCCATAGGGCATGCAAGCTTCACTATGAAAAAAAGAATAAATACAAAAAAAATACATCCTCTCCACTCTCATACATCAATCTCTCTCTTTCTCTCGATAAGAAGCACAAAATAAACCCTTACAATGCTCTCAAAACCCCTTAGGGAGACTCTCTGGCTGCTACCCAAGATCCTCAACCTCTTCTACCTACCCACAAGGCATCAAACCCCTTTTAAAAGCCCTAAACTGATTCTTGCTAAGATTCTGGCCACCTAATCACCCTTGCATGCGTCTGCAGCCATCCGATCATGCCCACAAGCATCCGTGGCTGCTCGATCGCAAAAATCCATACGTGGACTGCGACAAAGACCGCATATCGCATGGTGGACCACATGAAACCATGCATGGACCATGCACCCCATCTCCTGGACCACACGATGGATCGTGCATCCTGGTCGTGCACTGTAAGCCGTGGGCGCCGCATGCCTGTGGGCTATGCCTGCATGCCTGTGTCGTGGTCTTCTCTATTTTGGACTTCTCTGCTGTAGGCTTCACTGTTGTGGATTAAATTTGAGGTGCCAAAACCCAACAATCTCCATTTGACTCGACATTCAGCCCCACATAACTTTGAGAGCTTTTGGATAATCTCATCCCTATGCCCTGGGGCAAATGCCTGACTACTCATGGATGGATAAACATGGGAGTCGAGCCAGGCCATTTGATCCTATCTCCATCATATGCTATGATTTGTCTGATCTGAGACCTGTTTCGGATAGCCTCCTGCAGTAATAGAAACTTCACCCTGCGACGTTGCCTATCATCTTTTCGAGTCTCCCATCTTATGCCCAATCCATCTGTACCTAGAGCTTCACCTCGCTTTGAGCTCCCACTGGCTCCTGAAACTTTACCTCGTACTGAGCTCCTTACCAAGAGATAATGTCCTCCATACCTCTTCTCCTTCAACACGACCCTACTATCGTGCAAAACCTTTAGGATTCCATCATCAGCTCTCTACCTATAGCTGTTTGAATTCAGTCTACTCAGTAAAATTAGATTACTTCTGAAATTGGATATGTATTGGATCTTGTCCAATTTCTTCGTTACTCCATCATGAGTCTGCAAACTGATAGTCCCAATGCCCTTGATGCATAGCTCAATCCATCCGATAAATGAATAGTATCCTCATTGCTCTCTAGGGAGTCAAAAAGATTCTTTCTATAATAAAATGATGTGAATATGCAGAATCCAAAATTCACTATGAGGAAGAAGTAGATACCTCATCAAACACTAGAAGAACATTATCACTTTTTTCTGTACCGCTATCTTGGACTACTATCGTTGCAGTAGCCTGCGTCTGATCTTTGAGCTATGAGTAATCTCTGACTTGATGTCCTAATTCATCACACCTGTAATACCTGATCTTGCTGTAGTCTCTGGACTTGGACTTGGACCACCCACCTTACGATCCTCTGCCCCTTCATCCTCTGCCACCACCTCCTTTAGTCACTACCAAAGCCAAGTCGCCGCCTGAACTTGAGGCTCAATTCTTCCACCTGAGAATCTTATTCTGAAGAAGTATAGAAGTGACCTCATTTATCTTGATGGAGCTCTTTCTCACAAGAAGAGCAGTCATGAAAGACTCAAAAGAAGTGAAAAGTGATGACAGCAAGATCAATACCCTGATCTTCTCCTCAACCTTCTCACCAATGCTAAAGAGATTAGAGAAGATCTTCTAAAATTTATTGAGATGCTTTTGCACACTCTACCCCTCACTCATCCAAAGCTGGTAGAACTGTTTCAAAAGGAAGAGAGCATTGGTAAGTAACTTCCTCATGTACATCTCCTTGAACTTTATCCATATAACCGTCGAAGAAGTCTCGCTAAGCATATGGATCACCATATCATCCGGTAAGTACAAGCGGATCGTACTCACTGCTTACATCTGGAGTCACTTTTAACTCTTCTCCATATTAGTCAGTTTATCCTCACATAAGAGAGCATCAATCAATCCTTGTTGGATGTGCACATCATTCATCCTCACTTGGTATAGGAAGAAATTGCTCTTTCCATCATATCAGTTGATCTCTATCTTGATTAAGCATATCTTCTCTATCTTCTTCAATCTTGACCAACACCCCAACACCACCACAATCTGGATAACTCTGTACTTTGATACCACTTGTTAGGAGGATCCCTCATGAGTGCAAAATATGGATCCTCCATCCAAGATCACAAATATTGGTGATAATGTCGACAACGCAACAGGAAGAAAGAAGAGAGATGCACAAGGACAATCAAATACATAGATCCACCCAAAGTTGACCTCCATGGGGCATGTATGCTTCACTATGAAAGAAAGAATAAATACAAGAGGAGATCACACTCACTCAACTCTCATACATTAATCTCTCTTTCAACAGGAAGTACAAAAGAACTCTGACAATGCTCTCAAAACCTCCCAAGGAGACTCTCTGGCCGCTACCCAAGATCCTTAGCCTCTTCTACCTACCCACAGGCTGTCAGGCCCCTTTTAAAAGCCCTAAACCAACTCCTGTTAGAATTCTGACCACCTGATCACCCCTACATGCATTCACAACTATTCGATCGCAACCACAAGCATCCGTGGCTGCCTGATCATGCAAATCCATGCATGGACCACAACAAAGACCATGCATCATGCGGTAGACTGCATGAAACCATGCATGGACCATGTGAAACCACATATGGATTGCACACCCCATCTCCTGGACCGTGCAATGGACTGTGCATCCTGGGCCGTGCGCTGCGGGCTGTGCACTGCGGGCCACATGCCTACGAGCTTGTGCACCTACGGGCCCTGCAGCTATGGGTTGTGCCTACAGGCCTGCATGCCTATGCCGTCGGCTTCTCCATCTTGGGCTTTTCTACTATGAGTTTTGCTATTGTGGGTCAAATTCGAGGTATCAAAACCCAACAATCTCTATCTCGACTTGACATTGGTCTCCACATAACTTTGAGAGCTTTTGGATAACCTCGCCCCCATGCCTGGGGTAAATGCCTGGCTGTTTATGGATGGACAAACATAAGAGTCAAACTAGACCGTTCGATCCCATCTCCATCATATGCTGTGATCTGTCTAACTTGAGATCTAGTCGAGGTAGCCTCTTGCGGTAATAGGAACTTCATCCTATAACGTCACCTATTGTCTTTTCGAGCCTCTAGTCTTGTACCTAATCCACATGTACTTAGAGCTCCACCTTGCTCTGAGCTCTCACTAGCTCCTAAGGCTCCACCTCATGCTGAGCTCCTTGCCACAAGGTAATATCCTCTATACCTCTTCCTCTTCAATACAACCCACTACCATGCAAAATCTTTAGGGTTCCATTATCAACTCTCCATTTATAGCTACTTGAAAATAGGCTGCTTAGTAAAATTAGATTACTTGTAAAATTGGATATGTATCAGACCTCATCCAATTTATTCATTACTCCATCATGAGTTTGTAAGTTGACAGTTCCAATGCCCTTGATCGCACAGCTCAATACATCTGACAAATGAACAGTGCTCTCACTGCACTTTAAGCAGTCAAAGAGCTCCTCTATACAATAAATATGATGCAAACATATAGAATCTAAAATTCACTATGGAAAAGAAGTAGATATCTCATCAAATACCAAAAATACATCATCACTTTCTTCTGTATTGCTACCTTAGGCCTCTGCCACCGTAGTAGCTTTCGTCCAATCTCTGAGCTATAGGCAATCTCTGATACGATGCCCCAACTCATTACACTTATAATACTTAATCTTGCTGTAGTCCTTTGACTTGGACTTGGACTGCCCACCTTACGATCCTCTATCCCTTCATCTCTGCCACCACCATCTCCAGTCACCACCAAAGCCGAGTCACTGTCTGAATTCAAAGTTTGATCTTCCACCTAAGAACCTTATTTTGGAGAAGTACAGAAGTGACCTCATACATCTTGATGGTACTCTTTCCTACGAGAAGAGCAATCACCAAAGACTTAAAAGAAAGGGGAAGCGATGAATGCAAGACCAACGTCCTGATTTTCTCCTCAACCTTCTCACCAATGCTAAGGAGAATCGGGAGGATCTTCTGGAAGTTGTTGAGATGCTCCTACATACTATGCCCCTTACTCATTCAAAGTTGATAAAATTGCTTCAAGAAGAAGAGAGCATTGATGAGTAACTTCATCATGTATATCTTCTTGAGCTTCATCTAAATTACTATCAAAAAAATCTCGCTAAGCACACGGATCACCACATCTCCACCAAGTACAAGCGGATCGTACTCATTACCTGCATCTAGAGCTGCTTTCAATTCTTCTCCTCTATGGTAGTCGACTTCTCCTCACACAAGAGAATATCAATCAATCCTTATTGGATGAGCACATCATTCATCCTCACTTGTCATAGGAAGAAATTACTCTTTCCATCATACCAGTTGATCTCTACCTTGATTGAGCCTATCTTCTCTATTTTCTTAAACCTTGATCAACACTGCCACAATCCGAACAACTCCATACTCTAATACCATTTGTTGGGAGGAACCCTCAAGAGTGTGGAATACAAATCTCCCATCCAAGATCACAAACATTGGTGATGATATCGATACTGCAATAGAAAAGAAGAAGAGGGATGTATAAAGATATAATCAAATACATAGATCAGCCTAAGACTTACCTCCACGGATCATACAAGCTTCATTATGAAAGAAAGAACAAATATAAGAGGAGATCATACTCTCTCAATTCTTATACATAAATCTCTCTTTCTCAATAAGAAGCATAAAAGAAACCCTTACAATACTCTCAAAACCTCTCAAGGAGACTCTCTGGCTGCTACCCAAGGACCTCAGCCTCTTCTATTTGCCCATTGGCTGTTAGACCCCTTTTAAAAGCCCTAAATCAACTCTTGTTAGAATTCTGGCCACCTGATCACCCCTGCATGCACCTGTAGCCATCTAATCGTGCCCGCAAGCATCCTCAGCTACCCGATCGTATAAATCCACAAGTGGACCATGATAAAGATCGTGAATCACACGATGGACCACATGAAACCACATGTGGACTGTGCGCCCCATCTCCTATATCACATGGTGGACTACGCATCTTGGGCCGCACACTGCATGCCATGTGATGTAGGCCATGCACATCGTGCGTGCTATGGGCCTGTACACCTACGGGTCATGCCTATAGGCCTACACGCTTGCACCATAGGTTTCTCTGACTTAGGCTTCTCTACTATGGGCTTCACTATTGTGGGTCCAATTTGAGGTGCCAAAACCCAACAGCTACATCCCATCATGTTGTTGGAGGGCACTCGACGGCCTTAGGGAAGAGTGGGAGTGCGGAGGCACAGGCGAGGAGGCTCTTGATGCGATCGATGGGCTCGGGAAGGGAGTGGAATTCATCGAGGAGGTACTTAACCCTAACCATAGGTCCTCCTCTCCATTCCTCTCCATGAGGTGCTAGCCATGGTAGGGGTTGCTCTCCATCTCCATTTGCTACCTCCAAACCCCCAACCCCACCCCCACCTTCAGCTCCTCCTCTTGTGTTCTACCATCATGGCCCAGAAGGCCCCCACTGCCATCGAGTTCCCTTACCTCCGCCTCCACCATGCCCATGCTTGTGACCGTACCCTTCCCTTCAACTCCCTTGCCACTTCCTCCCTCTGCCATGGATTTTTTTCCATGCGGCGGACGGAGGCATCTGCATTGCTCCACGTGATAGATAGAGGCTCCGCCAATTCAGATACCTCTATTTTAATATAAATATAAATAAATATATATATATATATATATATATATATATATATATATATATATTAGATTCAGGATAGGATACTGTTAGTTAGCAATTAATTGCAAATGGTGATTTTTGGTCCTCTTCAGTTTGCTATTTTCTTAATTCAAGGGGAATGAAATGGGATCTTGTTTCCAAACACTAAAAGATCAAGGCCCCTTTAAAGACTAAGTGCTACCTCTGGTTATGCTTTCTCAACAAGATCAATGGCAGAGATAACTTGTTTTAGAAAATTGGTGAAATTTTGGTGGCTACATCTTCTATGGGGATCCTTTGGAAACTGTTACTCACTCTTTTCTCGCATGTCCTTTTAGTAGTAATCTTTGGAGGCTATGTTGTTCACTACTCTCAGTGCCTACCCTTGATAGAGACTTGAAGTAACTATGCTCTTACTAGTTGCAATCCCCCTTTATTTGATGCTATTTTCTAGAAAGAAATACCCATATTTTCTTGAACAAGCGCTCCACCATTATCCTTATAGCTTCAAAAATTATTAATCTTTGAAATGATTGGTCTTTGCTGTGTGGGGAGAAGATATTGCCTAGGCTCATGCAAATCTAGATGAATATTAAGCTCGTCTCCTGTACAAGCTGTGGGGCACTTCTAGACTAAGGTTGCCATCTCTATTTCGGATTGTAACATCGCCTCTATTTCATCTATCTTCTCATAAACCCTAAGGAGCTATGAGCTTCAGATGCTGTTCTATGCTATTGCTCTTTTGGTTGCCTCTATATACTTGGGGACAATGATGAAGAAAATTGTAGCCTGTGAGCTTCTGTGATCTCTTGTATTGCATCACCACCTGGCTTTCTTCTAAGCCCTTTCCTTTGCAAACCATTGCTAGCTATTCTTCCTAGTTCTTTTGTAGAGGCTTTTCTTCTTCCTACTATACTTTCCTCTATTTATAGTTCTGTAATCTTGTACATTATACTTCTTTATCAATAAATGCTGGTGATTAATGGTTCACATCATTAGTCTCTATTTTCTTAATAAAAATCTGCTGGGAAACATATAGATTAGATAATGCTAGTCTAGTGATAGAATAGTAGATTTTCATTAAAAGTATAACTCAAAACTTAACAAATTGCTTTGTAGTTGTAACAACCAAGGACCTCACCCAAAAAGGTTAGTCGAAAGGTATTATTTAGATTTCTTATATTGGGCTCTAGTTGCACAGCAGAATATGACTTTCAAAAAATTTTTATAAGTTTAACTCTTAAAACATGCTAACTAAAATACAAACCCTAGGAACACCTTGTTGATTTTAATCAAACAAATCAAGCATGCATATATGGTAGAAAATATACCTTCCTGAAGATGACGATCCGGTGCTAGGATAATTTTCACAAGACACCAAAGTAGATATCCTCCAATGGTGATCCATACAGAATTGATCAAGATCCATCCCAACTCGATGTAGTGCTGTAGTCTTCTTCACAAGTTCACTGCCAGTTTTCTTCTCGAGGATAATTGCACCACCACTTGATTGCCTTCAAATCTCTACTAGGACCACACTAGAAATCTTTTCTCAGAAGATCTTACCACCCAGATCTGATTCAAAAATCCAACTATTGGAAAAACTGAACCCTAGGATTAGCAACGTTTGCCTTTTCTTTTCTTTCTTATCTTTTCTTTTTATTTTTTTTCTTCCTTTTTTTCTTATCTTTTTCTCAGAATTTTGTGTCTGTTCTCCTCTCAATCTCATGCCTAAACACCCAAGATAAGGCCCATTAAAACTCATGTGGCATCCCCTTTAAATAAGAAACCAAGGGGCATGGGAAACATCCTTTGGTGCTAAGACTTTTCACATGGTGCCTTGTTTTGTTTTCCTCAAAATTCAAGTCACCACATGGAACTCTAAGCATATGGAGGAGTTAAAGAGCAGAAAGACTCTTCCTTCTCTCATTCTCATAATTTTAGGCATGTGAGATTAAGTGGAGGTGTGTAAGAAATTAAGAGAAGTAATTAAGAAGGACTCCTCCTTCTTAACACCAATTTAAATAGGCGTTCCAAATTTATTTGGGTGGAATAAGTTATGGTGGCGTGGAGCAAGGTTAGTTCACATGAAACTCTTTCATGTGATAAGGATAAGGCATGCAAGAAACCCATAGGTTCAAACCTAATCTAATCAGGTTCAAGGCATCAGTATAGGTTTAGCTCAAACACCTTGAGCTAAACCCAATTGGGAACTTGAATTAATTTATATGCTAGCATGTTAATTTAACCCATAGAATTTATAATAAATCTTAACTAGATTAGATCATGATCAAATCTCAAAGTGTGTGATCCATTGGATTCCATATCTAGCCAGTAGTGAACTCAGGCTCATGACCTAAATCAATCTGATTGGATTAGGTCAGCCCAAATATATCAATTAATCAGAATACTTTTTAATTAACTTTTAAATTAAACTCTTTTAATTCTTATGAGTCTACACGTCAAAATTTATATCTAGCAACATATCATGACTATTTGAAAGATATGAAATATGATAGAAATATCAAAAATATTCTTCAATGGTAAGTTACCATGCAATTCAATCCTTCGATCATACAACATCTCAGATGAGCTATAGGTATAGAATCATGTCAAGCCCAAATACTTATCTCTATGTATGTCGATCAGAAGATGATGATTCAGTTAATAATGCATTAAAAACTCTTTATAACTATCATCATGCTTTGGTCAAAGACTTCTCGAATCATCAACCTATGAGATCACATAAGATGTTCACTCTCTTTATAAAGAGTGACCAATTTATTGTTGACCACTCACAATCTCCATGCATACTAAGCCATATCTAGAACATTCTACACAAGGCTCAAAGAACCAAGTTAGGGAATGAACCAAAATATAAATTCGTATACAAAAAGCACCATGATAATCTTAGGTCTAAAGATCACTTGCACTATTCTCACTAAAGAACAATCAGCTGACAAGCATATAAGACTTCATCAGATGTTTCCTCGATAGATCAATTCAATAAACTCATACTCTAATAAGCACCCATATCCTCATATTAATATCACCACATAAGTAATTGTGAGATCAACCACTCTCTCTGTCAAGCATACATAGGATGTGCCAGTCTTACTGGTATCATTGATCTCTGACTCAATAATCCTATGACTGAAAATATTTTAAATTAAGACTATCAAGAATTTAGGTCTCACTGGTATGATCTCATCATAGCCCTAAAATTATTGTCCTAACCTTTAGAGTTCTTATAATCTTAAACAAGTATTATGATGCAGTATATAATCAAATAAAATACCTAATTTTATTAACAATTAATGTCAAATATATGAGTTTGAAAGATAAAATGTAGAAAAATATCTTATTGCATCACTCATACGATTGGCTTATAGGATATTATTCTTTTAATCTCTCACTTATACTAAAGCCAATCACCCCTATACTTGATGCCCAAGCAATCTAGATGGTGATCAAATTGCTGCTGTGACAAGATCTTAGTGAATGAATCCACTATATTATTCTTGATATCAACTCGCTCTATGATCACATTGTCTTTCGACAATCTCCTGAACAAGATGGAGCCAGCTCAGGAAATGCTTGGATTTGTGATAAGACCTCTGTTCTTTTACTTGAGCAATGGCTCTAGTGTTGTCACAGTAAAGTGGCACAGGGTGTATAATCTTAGGAACTATATCCAACTCTGAGATAAACTTCTTCATCCAGATAGCTTCTTTAGCAACCTTACTAGCAGTAATGTACTCTACCTCAGTAAATGAGTTAGCTACAATCTGCTATTTAGAACTCTTCCAACTCACTGCACCACCATATAGAGTAAATACATATCCTGATATGGATTTACTATCATTTGAATCAGATTGAAAATTAGAATCTATAAAGTCTTCTAGTTTCAGATCGATCCTGTTAGAATCTAGGTGATTTAGTCATGTAGGTTTCAAAACTTTTTCAAAACATCACACAGTGGAAGAATACATTAAACTGTTTAACGTAAGCATGCTATGATCAAATCATAATCACCTAAGGATCTAGTTTATACCATGAAAATAAATAAATAAGATCTAAAATCAAAAATAAAAGATGAACAAAAATTAGTGATCAAATCACCTACCTGAAAACACTTTTCCATCTTCCTATCGGATCGGATCCTGCAAATGTCTGGGGTTTCTGATGTAGTTGCACAAGCATCCAACCTCTGCTAGTATCCACGAGGTCAATCTGATCAGAGTGCTGAGGCCACTGGAGTGCTAGCACCTTATAGACCTCGCTCATTTTGCTTGGATCTAGATCCTATTCTTCTAGATCTCGAAGAACAAGGCTACTGTGCGAACCCTTTGCATAGATCTGATGGGATCTGAATCAGACACCAAGAAGATGAAGAAGAACTCTTCTTCTTTTCTTCTTTTCTCTCTTTAAAACCTCTCTCTCTATCAGATCTGGAGGTTGTGGGGCATGGAGATGGAAAGAAGAGGGAGAAGAAGGCATTGAGATAAGACATGCGGTAAGGAAGAAACCCCCCCACCTTTTTTTTTAATACCGAATGCCAACACCCCTCTACTAAATTTTGTCGCACAAAATTATTTCCTAACCAATCTCTACACTCAACTAGATAAGGAAGATCCTCTTTGAATTAAATTCAAATAAGAAAAAAAATCTTGGATGAGAGAGAGTCCAAGACAGGTGGTTGGCACCCCTCTCTATTCACACGCATACAATAGAAATCAGCATGATTTCTCACACCCTCACTCCCTTTTTCTATGTAAAAGATGAAAGAGAAGCTTAGTAAAAGGGTCCTAAGGTATTTGGTTTGATTGGATTTCAAATTGGGTTCGATTTGAATCCGATTCGAGCCCAATTTGAATCAAATTCGAAAAGATTGTCAACTCAGATCTAATCAGGATTATAATCTAAGTTTAACTTAAATAATTAAACCTAATAAATCTTAAATTAAGTCAAGACTAATTAAATTAAATCTGATTTAAATTAATTAAGACTTGATCCATAATTTAATCAGGTCCAATTATATTGCAACACTTGTAATAAAGTCTCTGATGTTAACAATTAGTAGTTTCTACATTTATAATTTTTACAAATTAATCCAAATCATTAATTTGATTGATAATTTGATCATGATCTAAACTATTAATCAGGATAAGCTCTTTTTTATATAACTCTTCAGGTTTTATTCTATCTGGTAGTGAGATATATCATAATCTTTATCATCATATCATCGAAACTTCTTTCGATGGGTTGGAACAATTTCAACTCATCCCAATAAGGATCGTTGATCCGAAAGCGATCCTAGTGAGTTCTCACAATCCACCAGTGACGTCTAGTAGCATGTAGTGGTAACCCAGCAGAACAAAAGAGTAAATCTCTAGGTGTAGTTATCATGTGATCAAGTTTCTTTATCGAGAGTCCCGACATGATGCAGATCATGGAACCTCATCAAACCCTAAGCATCTATCATATGCTAGACTTAATTAGCTCTAGTTCAATCATGAATCTCATGAAATTTTTTTTTTATAATCATACTACTGTAGCCACAGACTTATGAACTCAGTCTCTTAGGTTGCATAGGACTACTTCTTAACTACTAAGACTGATAGATCTCTTATAAGTGCACTCCTACTCCTATAGTGAATCTACTATAGCCAACATTCACTACAAAGACCCATATGGCTAGGGATCATATTTATGTGTAGTCAAACTATAGCAACCCTACTATAAGCAGTCGAGGCACCACAGATCAAAAAACTTTTCACACAACTACAGCATCAAGAAGTCACTGATGAGTGAATAGACATCCATGTGACTTCTCATTTTTTATCATGCTCAGTATCATCATTCTCTAACAACTACTTACACTGTCATTTTAATATCCTCACACTGTAGACTCAAGATCTATCTATCCAAAAAGAGAAGCGATCCATGCACTAGTCTACTTGGATCAATCACCATCTCCGTAATGATCATCGATTGAGAGTATTTAGGAATTAATTTATAATGATACATGTCTTAAATTCTCAACTCTTGAGATTATGTATCATTAACAACTAACTTCATGGATGATTCTAGTACACACTACTCTAGAATGGTAATAATTGTCCATAATTTTTAATTTCAATAAATCAAGAACAAACTTATATCCTAAAAAAAATACAATGTGTCAGCCAACAATTGATTTTTCAAGTCACACATCTAACAATCTCTCATTTGACCTAAAATCAATTTGCCTAAACCTAAGTCCCACCTTCTCAAGATGGGCTTTAGTCTTTAGCTGACTAAATGGTTTAGTCAATGGGTCCACCACATTTCCATGGAGTTTACTCTCTTCACCTTGACATCTTCCATGTTGAGGTAGTCATATATTATTTAAAGTCCTCCTTTCCATGTGCTGGTATTCTGATGACACTAAGGCTCTATTAGCTAAGGGATATGGTGCGAATATTGTCACTATGATGGCATCTCATGACATCAATTGCAATAAAGATACTTGGACTAGAAGATCTTACCTAGCATCTTTGAAAAGGTAACTAACTCAGCTTCCTACAATGATTGGTTATTTGGAACTCTTCCAATCTACCAATTCTATATTGCACATATCCTAATGTAGACTCTCTACCATCAGTGCCTTACTCAAGATCCGAGCACGCATACCCATAAATCCTATAATTCAAAATTCTTCTTCAAAAATCAAGAATAAATCTTTAGTACTTCTCAAGCATTTAAAGATGTTCTTCACAGCTATCCAGTATCATACACCTGGATTGGATTGATTCTGCTTGTGACACTCACAGCCAAATCAAGTCAAGCTCATTACATGGCATTCATGAGGGTTCATAAGGGATCAAGCTCATGAGCTAAATCTCTCAGATGTGTTTAGACACATTATCTTGGAGAGATACATATCTTGCCTAAGGGATAGAAATTTTCTCACAGAGTTTTCATGCTGAACTCCTTCAGCACCTCCATTATATACTTTACCTGTGAAAAGCCTAGCATCTTATCAGATCTATCTCTACAGATCTTTAATCCAAGATGCTTTCTTTTGATCTTTCTGGAGGATTAATTTGACAACCAACTATTGACTGAAGTTAGTATGGGAACAACCTTTCCTTCCTAATCAGGAGAATCTCATCCTCCCACTGACTCTTTTGAAACTCAAGATTCTTCTTTATTTTTGATGAAATAAAACTATTTAATTTGCATCAATCCAACTCTGAGATGCTTGCATTAATCTTAAAATGGATCCATGCAGCTTGCAGATCTTATGATCTCCATCGCCAGAAGTGAAATCCATCAAGCTACTCTATGTAAATATTTTCTTAAGATATCCGTTAAGGAATAGTTTTCACATCCATCTACATCTGCTTCTCTTTTGTAGATCCATTAACATCCAATGGGTACAATACCCTCTGATGGATCCGTTAAGATCAAACTTGGCTGGAATGCATTAAGTCAACCTTTAATTTTATTGTTTTTATCTATTTCTCAGAATCGATGTCGTACATCGTCTCATCATAGGTCTTAAGATCAACTACTTTATTCCAATTTTCCACAAGAAACACTTTCTCGATATCCTCTAAAAGCATACCCAAGTATCTTTCATGAGGATGGAAAATCCTACTAGATCAATGAGGTGGTGGAGGTCCTACACTAACTGGCTCATAGTGAATAGGTGCAATCAAATCTTTAATTTGTTACTCATTAGAGACTTTTTCTTCGAGCTCAATTTTCTTCCGCTACCACTATCTTAAGCAAACTATTTTTCTAGAATGTGGTATGATAGATCCCAATCACATTGTGGTCAGCTGGAAAGTACAATTAAGTATCTTATTCAACAGATTAAAGTGTGTTTCTAAAGAAGTAAAGTTAGTGAGTAAACCTTATCATGGACCAGACCATATCTAATTGGATCCTAATCCTCCTTTCTGATATCCCATCAAGCTGAGATAAGCCAGAAGGAGTTCACCATGGGACTATACCATTTTTATGAGATAATCCAAAATTTTCACTAAAGTATACACCTCCTCGATCCAATCAAAGAACCTCAAGGAATTTCCCATCAAATGGATCTGTACATAATGATCCTCTCCCCATGTCCCACAAGAGATAGTTTGGTCAATTTTGTTTGAAGGTAGGATCTATAAACTCAGAATTCACGTGTCAAGAAGACAATTCCTTTCCAAGTTTATATATCATGTCCTCTTTCAAATGACCTTACTTGAGGCACCATATGTACTTGAATTTATCTCATCCATAGATTTCTCAGATCATACGGCATACTCATTGCTCGAATATATCAACTTGCAAATAGATCGGACATACCTTCATAAGGTGCATCACCTTTCTTCCTTAGGCTATCCATGAAGGAGGATATTTTTTTTTGAGTGGCTGCCAGTACTGTAGTGGAAACACTTTTTCTTGCCTAATGTCTTCTCCTTGAGAAGATCCATCCTTGGCTCATTCTCCTGTGGACCTTTGCTCTAAGAGACTCTCTCTTGGAACTAGATTTTCCATAGTAAGAATACAATCCTTTGAACTTTTTAAGGTCTCCTTAGTGATCACCAATATGTTCATCAATTTTGGTAATGCACTATCATTCTTGTTCATATGATAGTTTACTCTAAATTAGTCAAATGAACCATTAAGGGACTGCTGGAGCAAATCTACTTAGTTTCTCATGCATGGTCATCTTGAACTCATAAGGTCTTTAGCCATTGTCAAACAATGATCATGGATGGACTACTTAATGCGCAGTCTGGCTCTGCTCACCACACCACTATAGTAGGTGAGTTATCATAGCCCTTAATTTATGATGTCCTCATGTTGGCACTAAGACCAAGACATAACACCTAACCTAATTGATATCATCCATCCATTTCTCAAGTGCTGAACATTTCAGCAATTGGATGATTTGATGACATAAGAGAATCCTAGACTAGAACATATCCTAATCCTTACTAGATTTCAGAATCATTCTGAAGTCCAAAGCTAGTTCTTTGTAGTTTTACTCAGTCAATTGGTTGTATCTTGAACTTGATCAATCAAATTAAGTTTGGGTTTCAAAATAAGTCAAACACTTATCAAGTCTAATCGCATTAGACTAATAAAACCCAGTCTGAGTCAAACTCAAACTTGAATCTAATTAAGTTAAATCTAATTTAAATTAATCAGTACCCAATCCTATTATTTGATCAAATCAAATAATTTAGCAACTATTGCAATTTGAGAAAAAATTCTAGTCCAATGGGATTCAGTTTGGGCTATGAGATTTGAAGTGAGTTATGAACTAAAGAGAGAAGAGAATTCTAATTAGATATTTGTACTAGATTTAATAATTTATTCTAGAGATCTTAAGAAATAAATTAGACTCTCACTATTTCTTTAGATCCTAACACTCCTCGAGTTACGGAGTGGAAACCCCTATGTGAATTAAGGTTCCTAGTGGATACTACGGTCCTATTGATTGACACACCACCTCACCTGATAGATCTTGATGAATGTATCAACCAATAGGTGAACAACTCTTATCCAATGCATCTCATGCAAATTATAGTAGACTAGGTCTCTAAGTCTTGAGACCTCACCTGACAGATCTTGACCTCATTCCATAGTTAAGTTAAACCCACCTTTGGCATGAGTGAAGCCGTCATTGAACTCTCACCTGATAGATTTTGGGCCCAACCCCATCTCGACCCTGTAACAATAGAGTGGTTGCTTCTCTCTTGATGCAACTGAACCACTATATCTATTCGAGAATAATCAACATTGGAAAGGACATGGTACTCTACAACAGTGAAAGATCCCTCGACTTAATATTATTGAGGAGGTTTCAATTTAGGTCTCTTCTACATAGTCACATATATTTTATGTAAAAGACCGATCTGGCTCAGATCAGCCCATCTTATGTCTGACTAAATCTAGTTTAGGTCAGTACATCACATGTCTGATTCAATCTAGTCAATATAGGTGAACTCGAGTCAAGAAGTAACCTAATGCAAAATATAATCTTCCAAAATAGCCAGATAAGTTAAGATGAGTGAGTGTCCTCCTGTTGCTTTTCTTAGACACCAACGAATTAGCTAGGTCAAACAACAGAACCAATTAAAGAATCACCATCTAAATACTTACCTTAGACATTAAATTGGTTGATTAGAATCGATTAGGTTAGCCTATTGATCTAGGCCCAAACCATTGAGCCAAATTCGATCTTGAGTAAATCAATTTACATCAAAATGTGAATCAATGCAATCAACTATAACTAAACTCAATTTTGATTCTCTTTGATCTAATTCTGATCAACAATTAATCAAGTTCGATCAACTACTTAAATCGATAAGGGTTCTAACCTAATTTAATCAAAGAACCTAATTATAGTCAATCACTAGACCTAATTTGTTCAACACTCAAAACTCCATATTTTATGTAATGAATTTTAAATCTTAAATTTCTAATTTTAGATCTTTTTATAATTCATGTCTAAATTCTTAATTAAGTGCATTATGATCATGGGTTTAGTTTAAATGTTGAAATAATTTTAGATCTAAACTATATTAGATTGTATCTCATGCAATATTCTGTCTGCAGAATTAAGTCGACTCACTCTGAACTTGAGTCAACTTATCTGTGATGAACAAAAATCCTGTAGCCTCAGCTTGCATAACTGAGTAGGCTTACATGTAAATGAGTTGGCTTACTAGGGAAATGAGTCGACTCGAACAAAAATTGAGTCAACTTGGCTAGCTGAACCACTACTGATTTCATGAAAATCCACTCGATTATCAATCTGATTTATGTGTGATTGAATCATTTTATGTATCAGATGATTTTAATTTAGACTAATGGTAGTCTAGTCTCATCCTAGGACAACCATACAGCATAACATAAGTTATGTCAGGACAACCTTACGTCAAGATAATTCTAGATTAACCTTAAAAACTATGGCATACATAATAGATCTAACATACAGCCATTAATTAAAATATCTAACATAAAAATGATTTAATAAAGATCATATATCATACATCACATATATTTCAGATCTAAACGTCGCATGCAGCACATAAAAATCAGATTATAATCATAATTTTCAGATCAATGCATCTCATGCAACATAATAATTATGTTAAATTTTATGCACTTAATTAGGTCACTAATTTTTAATCTTTTAATCATAAGTTTTAGATCTAATTATAGTTTTTAGATTAAACATAAAAATTAATCCTAATTAAAGCATAAAAATTAGGTCTAACACTATACATGCTGATCATATCAAAGGCCTAAAATTTAGATCTAATCTAACTTTAGCTACATGCATCAATCAGATCCAATCAAATTATAATCTGATTTTTAGATCTATATTATGCATCACATACATAAGAAATTAGATCTATAACATGTATCATATATCGCATACATGAAAATAAATTTCAGATCTAAGCACCTTTCACATATCATATATGTGAACAAAAATTTAGATCTGAACATAAAACATATATCACATATATGCACATCAAATTTAGATCTAAACATGCTTCACATATCATTCTCATGCATATAAATCAATTTGGCTCTGATACCACTGTTAGGATCTAGGTGATTTAGGCATGCAGGTTTCAAAACTTTTTCAAAACATCACTCAACGAAATAATACATTAAATTGTCTAATATGTGCATGCTATGATCAAATCATAATCACCTAAGGATCTAATTTATACCATGAAAATAAATATACAAGATATAAAATCAAAAATAAAAGATGAACAAAAATCAATGATTAAATCACCTACCTGAAAAAGCTTTTCCATCTTCCTATCAGATCGGATCCTACAGATGCCCGGAGTTTCTGATGTAGCCACACAAGCATCCGGTCTCTGCTAGTATCCACATGAAGTCGACTTGATTAGAGCGCTGAGGCCATTAGAGTGCTAGCATCTTACAGGTCTCGCTCTTTTTGCTTGGATTTGGATCCTATTCTTGTAGATCTTGAAGAACAGGGTTGCAGTGCGAATCCTTCGCACTGATCTGACGGGATCTAAATCAGATGCCAAGAAGAGGAAGAAGAACTCTTCTTCTTTTCTTTCTCTTTCTCTCTAAAACCTCTCTCTCTATCAGATCTGGAGGTTGTGGGGTGTGGAGATGGAAAGAAGAGGGAGAAGAAGGCGTTGAGATAAGATATGCGGCAAGGAAGAAAATCCCCTTTTTTTTTTTAATACCGCATGCCTGAAGCGAAAATTTAGTGCAGGGGCAAAATGGTAATTTTAAAACCTTTTTAAAATTACTATTTTACAGCAGAATTATTAATTAATCTCATTAATTAATACTAATTAACCCTACACTAGGATCTAAATATGATACAACAGCATGCATTTAAATTTGAAATTCAAATTTGAATCAGTAAACGTTTTACAGTACTGTGTTCAGAACACATCACCTTTTGTGGGTAGTCGATCACCGCAATCTGATCACCGTCGGAGGGCTCTGATCATCACGTCGCAGCCACCCAACTGTCTGGCCTCTGCGGATCATCCACACGAAGCTCCCGTCTGATCAGCTCCTCACGAATGCTAGTTCGTGATTTCACCCTTTTGATGGCAGATGTTGATCGAACTCCTTCGATCGATGTGTGCTGACTTCTTGGATGCTTCGGATCATCTACACAGTTACTTGAGAGGCTGATGGATCTCTCTGAAATTTGGTGGACTCACGACACTCGTGGCACACCAATCTCACTTCCCGAACCCTAGGTAGAAACCCTAGGGTACACACCAAAAACCCTGCGCCCAATTTTCTCTCTTTTCTTTCTTTTTCTCTCGGAAGGTTTTGGACCTTCACCTTACGCAGAAGCCTTCCTCACGCCCCAAAGTTTCTCTCCTAATTTTTTTTACGCACGTCCCACCTTTCTCCCCTTTTTAAAACAATGTCGAACGTGTCTTATCCGCGTGAGAGGATAAAGATAAGAGGTTACACATTTGAATTCAAATCAAATTTGAATTCAAACGAAAACCAACTTATCCCTATCCTTTTGGGTGTGAGAAGAGAAGGGGCGTGGCTCTTTGTGCGTGGAAAAAGTTTCACGAGAAACCTTTTCTCGTGTAAGTAATGTGGCGCACAAAATGGATAAGGATGAAAGGGCAAGTGATAAGTTATCCATTCAAATTCAAACATGCTTTGAATTTGAATGGCTAACTAATTATTTTATCCATCCATATGGCGCACAAATGAGGACGTGGGGAAGGGTTTTGCGTGAGAAAAATTTCACGAGATGTTTCTTCTCGTGAATTCAAATGGGTGCAAGGAAGTTGGGTGACGCAGGGAATTTAAAACAAGGTGGTTTGATTCAAATTGAGCCAACCTAGTTTAAAATAGGTTGAGCACAATTAGACCAAATTAAACCCAACATAATTAGGCTTAATTAGGCTTAATAAAATCCTAATCAAATCAGGAATTAACTAAACCTAACCCCTGATCAAATCAGGGACTAAACCACCTTAGCGATTAGGTCAACATTTAACCTAATCGGGTCAATCCAAACTGAATCCAATTCAATTGGACTTGATCCAAAAATAATTACTCAATCAAATTGAGTTAATTAGTGATTAAATCACTAATTAAACCTCTCATAAATATTGAGTCCAAATCTGATGGGCAATCAGGCATCAGAGACCGTCGATATAAAACCCTGATCAAAGAGTTCAAATTTCAAATTCAAAATTCGAAATTCAAAATTTTGACCTCGGTACCCAAAATGTGTGGAACTCATGATTAGAGAATCCTAATTCTCAATCATAGAGTTCCAGATAGATAAGACTCATAATCAGCCATCAGATCAGAAAGGAACCTCTAATGTGTGTGACCCCGCAGGTTCGAACCTAAGCCGGTAGCACAGGAACCAATTTCTGTACTAATCGAAGTGACCATCTAGCAATGGTACCCGATGACCAGATAGGTCGAATAATCGTAATCGCAACATTCAGAACCTACGTGAATATGGTTACCGTATAATTCATCCCTTTTGACCCCTGTGTTTAGGATGACTCAGGGTTAAACTGTCAACCCTGATGATATCATCCGAATCGTGCTCAACTCAATTAGTCCTGTGACTCCTCACTAGGACTACCCTGGTCAAGGTTTTGCTAAATTGAAACACGACTGTACACAGCTCCTAAACTGGAGTGGTCAATCCCATCTTGACACACGCACCGACAAGTCAAGTACTTGACTACACCCAGCAACCTTCCGTCACTAAATTAGAAATTCAGGTAGTCCAGTGCCTAAGTGCAGTGAGTTGCTTGCAAGTCATCGTGGCGGTCTCAGGTCGGAGGGACATTTATACCCATATCCCATCGGAGCAAATCTTGACAGCAGAAATAGCTCCGGAGTTGGTCACGTTCAGTGCAGATGTACCATTACATCTCACCTGTATGCCATACCAGTGTCTCCACACTCTTTGGTTATGAGGACAACCAACCCATATGGCACACAATGACCTATGCTCGATAAATATTGTCATCCTTGGTAACAACGTATCATTTGGTCGCGAACATGTTTAAGGACTAAACGACAAATCCTCCTTTGTCGAGTCTAAATAGTCCTAAGGACTTCACCACAATACAGGAGTTCATTAGAAGATGAAACATTTGTGATGAAAAAATACCAAAATAACTTTTATTTATTTATAATTCATGTACTAATACAAAAGGAGCACAACCGTCAACAGGCTGACGATTGGCTTTGGGACACTATTCCCAACAATCTCCCACTTGGCCTAAAGCCTATCGGTGCAGTATCTAATACCCATCTTCGACTTGTAGTCGTTGAACTCCTTCACCGCAATGGCTTTAGTGAATGGGTCGGCCAGGTTCTCCTTTCCATCGATCTTCTGAAGGTCGACGTCACCTCGATCCACGATCTCCCGGATGAGATGGTAGCGGCGCAGAATATGCTTCGTCCGCTGGTGTGCCTTTGGTTCCTTCGCCTGAGCAATGGCTCCAGAGATGTCGCAGTAGAGCAGAACTGGACCAACAAGGGAGGGTGCTACTCCGAGCTCGGTGATGAATTTTCTCAGCCACACCGCTTCTTTGGCAGCATCTGATGCAGCAATATACTCCGCCTCGCATACTGAATCAGCCACAGTGTGCTGCTTGGAACTCTTCCAGCAGACAGCCCCACCATTAAGGGTAAAAATAAATCCTGACACACTCTTGCTATCATCACGATCAGACTGGAAACTAGAGTCTGTAAACCCTATAAGTCTCAAGTTCGATTCACCATATATAAGCCACTGGTCCTTAGTATTTCTCAAATACTTCAGGATGGTTTTAACAACCTTCCAGTGATTCTCTCCTGGATCAGATTGGTATCTACTCACTACCCCTAGTGAGTATGCCACATCTGGTCATGTACATGTCATGGCGTACATGATAGATCCCACTGCCAAAGCATATGGAATCCTACCCATACGCTCTCTCTCTTGAGGTGTTGTCGGACAATCCCTCTTCGAGAGAGAAATTCCATGGCCTATCAGTAGATAGCCTTTCTTGAAATTTTTCATGCTGAACCTTTTCAGCATAGTATCAATGTACGTGGACTGGGATAAGCCAAGCAACTTTTTGGATCTATCCCTATAGATCCTCATCCCTAGGATGTAGGAAGCTTCTCCCAGATCCTTCATGGAGAACTGTGACGATAGCCAAATCTTTATTCCCTGTAATGCAGGGACATCATTCCCGATTAAGAAAATGTCATCCACATACAATACAAGAAATACTACTGCTGGACCATTAGCCCACTTATAAATGCAGGGTTCTTCTCCGTTCTTAACGAAGCCATACGTTTTGATCGTCCTATCAAAACGTATGTTCCAACTCCGAGATGCCTGCTTAAGTCCATAAATGGACCTCTGTAGTTTGCACACCTTAGACTCATCTGTGGATGTGAACCCTTCAGGTTGTATCATATACACCTCTTCGTCCAGCTCTCCATTTAGGAAAGCTGTCTTCACATCCATCTGCCAGATTTCATAGTCCAGATGGGCAGCTATCGCAAGCATAATCCGAATGGATTTGAGCATTGCCACAGGAGAAAAGGTCTCGTCATAGTCTATACCATAACGTTGACGATATCCCTTGGCAACCAGACGGGCTTTATAGGTCTCCACCTTTCCGTCTGCGCCCCTCTTCCTTTTGAAGACCCACTTACACCCTATGGGTTTTACTCCTTCGGGTGGGTCAACCAATGTCCACACATCGTTGACCTTCATGGACTCCATTTCGGATTTCATGGCCTCTAGCCATTTCTCAGAGTCAGGTCTCTGCATTGCATCCATGTAGGTGATCGGATCCTCATCGTTTTCATCAAGTTCGATAGGATCACCATCCCGGACCAAGAAACCATAATATCTGTCCGGTTGATGTGGTACTCTACCAGACCACCTTAAGGGTGCATAATCAATGGGCTCCGGATCTGATCTAATCAAATCCGGTTCAGGTTCAGTAACATGTGTCGGTTTTTCCACCTGTCGAACTTCGTCAAGTTCGACTTTAGAGGCAACAGTTCCTTCACTAAGGAACTCCTTTTCTAAAAAGATTGCCTTAAGGCTGACAAACACCTTTTGCTCATCAGCAAGGTAGAAATAATACCCTTTGGTCTCTTTTGGGTACCCTATAAAATTATACTTGTCAGACCTAGGTCCAAGCTTGTCTGTAATTAAACGTTTAACATAAGTCGGACACCCCCAAACCCTAAGGTGCGAGAGTACTGGCTTACGTCCTATCCATATCTCATATGGCGTTTTGGCTACAGACTTACTCAAAACTCTATTTAGAAGGTAACAAGCCGATTCGAGCGCATATCCCCAGAGGGAGATCGGCAGACCAGCAAACCCCATCATGGATCGAACCATGTCTAACAGGGTCCGATTCCTCCTTTCAGACACACCATTATGCTGTGGTGTTCCAGGAGGAGTCCACTGAGAGAGAATCCCATTCTCTCCTAGATACGTCAGAAACTCATTGGAAAGGTATTCACCTCCTCGATCAGATCGAAGAGTTTTAATACACTTCTCAGTTTGTTTTTCTACCTCATTTCGGAATAGTTTGAACATTTCAAATGATTCCGACTTATGCTTCATTAAATAGACATACCCATACCTAGATAGGTCGTCTGTGAAGGTTATGAAGTAGAAAAATCCACCTCTTGCACTTGAGCTCATGGGTCCACATACATCAGAATGTACCAGACCTAAGAGTTCACTGGCTCGCTCATCTTTTCCAGTAAAAGGTGACTTGGTCATCTTTCCAAGAAGACAGGACTCACAGGTTGGAAGTGATTCACAATCACTAACTTCAAGAATTCCTTCTTGAGCCAACCTGTTTATCCTGTTCTTATTGATATGACCTAGCCTACAGTGCCAAAGGTAGACTTCTGACACATTATCTATTCTAGAGCGTTTACCGAATTTTTGAACCACATTAACAGGCTGTGATAGTAAGTAAATTCTATTATTTAATTGTCCAACAAATATTGTAACACCATTCAAAATGATATTGCAAATATTTCCTTTTATTAAAAAATCATAACCGTACATGGCCAAAAGGCCTACAGAAATAATATTTAATAAAAAAACTTGGACAATAGTGACATTCACTCAGAATTACATTACGAGAATTGATTACAAGACTCATGATTCCTAAAGCTAGAACTGGAACTTTGCTTCCATCTCCAACATTCAGGAACCTCTCGCCTTCATCAAATCTCCTACTGACCTGCAGACCCTGCATCGAATTACAAATATGATAAGGGCTTCCAGTATCCAATACCCAGGCAGTAGTATCACAAATCGAAAAGTTGCAAGGAGTTATCATATAATTACCTTGCTTCTTCTTTGGCCTGTTCGGGTCCAGGGAGGCAATGTATTGAGGACAGTTCCTCTTCCAATGCCCGTGCTTCTTGCAAAAGAAGCACTCTGCCTGGCTCTGGTCATGCTTGCGCTTCTTGGTCTGACCCCGTGCTACTGTCCCAGCATGAGATTGCACCTTCTTATTTTTCTTCTTCTTGTTCTTCTTCCCCTTCCCAAAGGGTTGACGACGAGAAGAAGACCCTCCCACTACATTCACCGACTCCTTATGGAGTTGGTGATCCTTCTCAAAGTTCTGCAGCAACCCCAATAATCCGTGGTAGTTTACTGCAGGCTTTGTCATTCAAAAATGAGTAAGGAATGGGAGGAAGGACTTGGGCAAGGAATTAAGGATCGCATCCTTACCGAGCTGCTCGTGCAGAGGAAAGTCCAATTTGCTTAGGCGCTCAATCATCTCGATCATATACAGTACATGATCAGTGACTGAGGCCCCATCCCTCATCCGAGCATTGAAAATAGCACAACTAGTTTTGTGCCTTTCAACGTCGTCAGGCGTGCCAAAGGAGTCGTTCAACATTTGAAGCATCTCCTGTGGCTGGGCGTTCTCAAACCTTCGGCTGAACTCGTCATTCATTGCTGCCAGCATAATACATCGAACGGTGGTGCGGTCATTGAGCCACTTCAAGTAAGTATCTCGGATCGCCTTACTAGCGTTCGGAGCTGGCTCCTCAGGTGCTGGATCCGTTACTACATAAAGGATCCGCTCATGCTCAAGGACGATTTTTAATTTTCGATACCAGCTATCGAAATTGGGTCCCATGAGCTTGTCATTATCTAATAATGACCGGAGCGACAGGGTAGTGGCCATAGCTGCTTAAAGGAAAACGAGACCTCTATTAGTACATAAATTAATACTAAAGACTTGGACTTTAGTCTAAAGTTTTTTCCAATATTTTTACGAACTGGTAGCCTCATCCTCCAATTTGAGAAATTACTTTAATTCCTTAATGGGTACTAGAATCCACACAGACTACATACGAGCCCAACTTTGGTTGGTCAACCCATGTGCATCTATGGGTAGGTTCTTAACCAGTTGTTTCTCTAAACAACTTCTAGTAATTTATTTTGCCCCAGAACCTAATCAGTAGGCTTTGGCCTCCACTGAAAAGATCTGGTTAGGTCCAACCATTAACATGACTTAATTTAGTGAATCGGACCAATAAATGATCAGGCCCGACTTTGGCCGGCCAACCTAACCACCATCAGAAAGACTCAATCAAATTATCATATTATGAATAATAATTTCATTAGCCAATGAGCACCAGGCCTTTGGGCCTCCAATGATCATTGAACTAATGGACTCATTATCATTCACTTAATGGGAGGCTATGACTTAGTTATCATTATAACTTAATCATTTTAGGGACCTAATAATTTTGAGGATTTTATTAAAGAATAGTAGAGAAGAAATCATCCAGCCAATTTCAATCCTCCCACTGACTTCACCAAGTCAGATTAAAAAAGATTTAATTAAAGCTGGCATTAGGAGCACCTAAATCAGTCATACTGATTTACCTAATGACATGGGTGAGCTCTAATCACCAAGTGATCTAATCAAAATCTAACTTACCAGATTGGCCAGGTAAGTGAGATCAGTGGTGGGGATTTGTCATTAACTCGTCAATGATCGAATCAATGCGAGTAGCTTCCGCTTAAGAACCACTGGTCAAAACTGCCGAACTTACCTTAGACACCAACCGGTTCATTAGTTTTAATTTTGATCAACTTAGTAAATAGAGCTCCACCGCGTAGCCATGAATTAAGTCCATCTTGGTCTAGTTAAAGACATGGATCCATTCAACTACAACTATTGAAGTTGAGTCTAGAGTATCCTTGACCTAATCTAATTCAACTTTTGATTAGATTTGACCAATTACTCCAATTCGTCCATTTTTTTAAACTAACCTTAGGTCTAACCCAATTATGGACCTAATTCATCTAACCCATTGACCCAAAAGTTTATGCAATTGTCTTAGGTCTTAATTCACAATTCTAGACCTACTAGACAACACTTAATTCTTTTAATTAAGTACTTGGGCTGATGGGTCAGGGTTTGGCATTTCGAAAACAATTTTCAAATTTGAAAGATTTTATTTTCTGTTCACCAAATGTGTTAACTTATTTCACAAACGGGTCAGCACATTTCATAAACAGCAATTCTATTGCTCATTTCATAACAGAAAATAACTCAAAATAAATCATAAATTTTCTTTTAGATCTAATCTAACACATTCATGATAAATTTCTTAATTAAGTCCTTTCACTGCTTCATCGACATGGGATATAATTGCATCGGCACCCCTACCGCCATAGGAGACCCCATCGAATGGGAAGAGAGGGCCTTTAAACCCTACTTTTCTCCTATGACCGGACGGCCATGGCAACCAACCCAATTAGATTACTTGCTACTTGGATCAAGTATATCTAAATATACAAATTTCAAAATTTAAATTTTGAATTTCAAATTTCAAATTTCAAATTTTAAATTTCAAATTTGAGATTTCAACCAAATTTCAAATTTTGAATTTTCAATCTTTGAATTTTAAATTTTGAATTTTGAATTTCAAATTTCAAATTTCGAATTTCAAATTTCAAATTTCAAATTTGAGATTTCAACCAAATTTCAAATTTTAAATTTTGAATTTCAAATTTCAAATTTCGAATTTCAAATTTCAAATTTCAAATTTGAGATTTCAACCAAATTTCAAATTTCAAATTTGAAACTTCTAACAAATTTCAAATTTCAAATCTTTTTGAATTTCGAATTTTTGAATTTTGAATTTCAAATTTAAACTTATAGATTACATCTTAATCTACGCATGCATATGTATATCATATTCTAGAACCTGCTCTGATACCAATTGAAGCGAAAATTTAGTGTAGGGGCAAAATGGTAATTTTAAAACTTTTTTTAAAATTACTATTTTACAGCGGAATTATTAATTAATCTCATTAATTAATACTAATTAACCCTACACTAGGATCTAAATATGATACAACAGCATGCATTTAAATTTGAAATTCAAATTTGAATCAGTAAACGTTTTACAGTACTGTGTTCAGAACACATCACCTTTTGCGGGTAGTCGATCACCGCAATCTGATCATCGTCGGAGGGCTCTGATCGTCACATCGCAGCCACCCAACTATCTGGCCTCTGCGGATTATCCACACGAAGCTCCCGTCTGATCAGCTCCTCACGAATGCTAGTTCGTGATTTCACCCTTTTGATGGCAGATGTTGATCGAACTCCTTCGATCGATGTGTGCTGACTTCTCGGATGCTCCAGATCATTTGCACAGTTACTTGAGAGGCTGATGGATCTCTCTCTAAAATTTGGTGGACTCACGACACTCGTGGTACACCAATCTCACTTCCCGAACCCTAGGTAGAAACCCTAGGGTACACACCAAAAACCCTACGCCCAATTTTCTCTCTTTTCTTTCTTTTTCTCTCGGAAGGTTTTGGACCTTCACCTTGCGCAGAAGCCTTTCTCATGCCCCAAAGTTTCTCTCCTAATTTTTTTTACGCATGTCCCACCTTTCTCTCCTTTTTAAAACAACATCGAACGTGTCTTATCCGCGTGAGAGGATAAAGACAAGAGGTTACACATTTGAATTCAAATCAAATTTGAATTCAAATGAAAACCAACTTATCCCTATCCTTTTGGGTGTGAGAAGAGAAGGGGCGTGGCTCTTTGTGCATGGAAAAAGTTTCACGAGAAACCTTTTCTCGTGTAAGTAATGTGGCGCACAAAATGGATAAGGATGAAAGGGCAAGTGATAAGTTATCCATTCAAATTCAAACATGCTTTGAATTTGAATGGCTAACTAATTATTTTATCCATCCATATGGCGCACAAATGAGGATGTGGGGAAGGGTTTTGCGTGAGAAAAATTTCATGAGAAGTTTCTTCTCGTGAATTCAAATGGGTGCAAGGAAGTTGGGTGACGCAGGAAATTTAAAACAAGGTGGTTTGATTCAAATTGAGCCAACCTAGTTTAAAATAGGTTGAGCACAATTAGACCAAATTAAACCCAACATAATTAGGCTTAATTAGGCTTAATAAAATCTTAATCAAATTAGGAATTAACTAAACCTAACCCCTGATCAAATCAGGGACTAAACCACCTTAGCGATTAGGTCAACATTTAACCTAATCGGGTCAATCCAAACTGAATCCAATTCAATTGGACTTGATCCAAAAATAATTACTCAATCAAATTGAGTTAATTAGTGATTAAATCACTAATTAAACCTCTCATAAATATTGAGTCCAAATCCGATGGGCAATCAGGCATCAGAGACCATCGATATAAAACCCTGATCAAAGAGTTCAAATTTCAAATTCAAAATTCGAAATTCAAAATTTTGACCTCGGTACCCAAAATGTGTGGAACTCATGATTAGAAAATCCTAATTTTCAATCATAGAGTTCCAGATAGATAAGACTCATAATCAGCCATCAGATCAGAAAGGAACCTCTAATGTGTGTGACCCCGCAGGTTCGAACCTAAGCCGGTAGCACAGGAACCAATTTCTGTACTAATCGAAGTGACCATCTAGCAATGGTACCCGACGACCGGATAGGTCGAATAATCGCAATCGCAACATTCAGAACCTACGTGAATATGGTTACCGTATAATTCATCCCTTTTGACCCCTGTGTTTAGGATGACTCAGGGTTAAACTGTCAACCCTGATGATATCATCCGAATCATGCTCAACTCAATTAGTCCTGTGACTCCTCACTAGGACTACCCTGGCCAAGGTTTTGCTAAATTGAAACACGACTGTACACAGCTCCTAAACTGGAGTGGTCAATTTCATCTTGACACACGCACCGACAAGTCAAGTACTTGACTACACCCAGCAACCTTCCGTCACTGAATTAGAAATTCAGGTAGTCTAGTGCCTAAGTGCAGTGAGTTGCTTGCAAGTCACCGTGGCGGTCTCAGGTCAGAGGGACATTTATACCCATATCCCATCGGAGCAAATCTTGACAGCAGAAATAGCTCCGGAGTTGGTCACGTTCAGTGCAGATGTACCATTACATCTCACCTGTATGCCATACCAGTGTCTCCACACTCTTTGGTTATGAGGACAACCAACCCATATGGCACACAACGACCTATGCTCGATAAATATTGTCGTCCTTGGTAACAACGTATCATTTGGTCGCGAACATGTTTAAGGACTAAACGACAAATCCTCCTTTGTCGAGTCTAAATAGTCCTAAGGACTTCACCACAACACAGGAGTTCATTAGAAGATGAAACATTTGTGATGAAAAAATACCAAAATAACTTTTATTTATTTATAATTCATGTACTAATACAAAAGGAGCACAACCATCAACAGACTGACGATTGGCTTTGGGACACTATTCCCAACAATACCAACACCTCTCTACTTAATTTTGTCGCACAAAATTGTTTCCTAACCAATATCCACACCTAACTAAATAAGAAAGACCCTATTTGAATCAAATTCAGAAAAAAAAAAAAAATCTTGGATGAGATAGAGTCCTAGAGAGGTGGCGCGCCAACTATTGGTGCCCCCTTTCTATTCATGCATGCACAAGAGAAAACAGTATGATTTCTTATGCCCCCACTCCCTTTTTGTATGTGAAAGATGAGAGAGAAGCTTAATAAAAGGGTCCTAAGGCATCTGGTTTGATTGAATTTCAAATTGAGTTTGATTTGAATCCAATTCAAACTCGATTCGAATCAAATTCGAAACGACTGTCAACCCTGATCTAATCAGAATTATAATCCAAGTCTAACTTGGATGATTAAACCTACTAAGTCTTAAATTAAATCAAATATAATTAAATTAAATTTGACTTAAATTAATTATGACTTGATCCATAATTTAATCAGGTCCAATTATATTGTAACACTTGCAATAAAGTCTCTGATGCTACCAATTAGTAGTTTCTACATTTGTAACTTTTACAAATTGATTCAAATCATCAATCTGATTGATAATTTGATCATGATCCAATCTATTGATCAGGATGAGCTCCTTTTGTGTGTGATCTTTTAGATTTTATTCTGACTGATAGTAAAATATACCATAATCTCTATCACCTATCACCAAAACTCCTTTCGATGGGTTGGAACAATTCTAACTCACCTCAACAAGGATCGTTGATCTGAAAGCAATCTTAGTGAGTTCTCACAATCTACCAGTGATATCTAGTAGCATGTAGTGATAACCTAATATAACAGAAGGATGAACCCCTAGATATAGTTATCGTATGATCAAGATTCTCTATTGAGAGTCCCGACAGGATGCAGATCATGAAACCTCATCAAACCCTAAGCATGTGTTATATGCCAGACTTAATTAGCTCGAGTCCAATCATGAATCTTATGAAAACTTTTTTTCATAATCATGCTACTGTGGCCACAGACTTATGGACTCATCCTCTTAGGTTGCATAGTGTTGCCCAGCTATGCAACCCAAGAGGGGGGGTGAATTGGGTTTCTAAAAATTTTAATCCCAACTGATTACTTATGAAGAACAAAACAAAGACTTTAATTCAATATTAATTACCTAAAGCAGGAATGCAAGAATATAATAAAGAAATAAAGTGAAGCGATAAAGCACACCACAAACACAAGGATTTATAGTGGTTCGGTGCTAACCTTGCACCTACATCCACTCCCTAAGATCCTACTTGGGAATTTCAATCCACTATACTTTGTATTCAACCCGAATACAAAATGTCAGAAACTCCGACACTAGCTATCCCAAGCTAGATCACTTATTTTTCGGATACAAGTAAACCCAAAACACTCCGATTTTAGGTTCGGATCAACCTTTTCTTGTTTTGGAAATCCTCTAAAAACAAGAACAATTACTTACAAGAGTAAGAGAATTTAAAGTACAAATTAATACAATAACAGCTCCCTTTAAATGAGCGAATATAACAATAAAAACTTTACTCAAATGAAGAAACCCTTTTTGAATTTTCTCAAGATGGATGAATGCTTGAACGAATGCTTGAGAAGAGGATGATCGTTGATTGAAGATCCCTTGAAGGCTTTGAACGATCTCTAGATCAAGGTTGAACAATAGGCTTGAAAGATCCTCTCTTCGAAAGCTCTTGAATCTCTTTCACAATCTCTCGTGTGGATTTTGGATCCTCTTTTCTTTTTCTTTCGAATATCTCGTTGATCTCAGGCTTTTTCGTGCAGATTTCGGATCCTCTCTATTTTTTTTTTGATCTCACGTTTGATCTCTATTTAATCTGCAATTTCTTTCACCATTTTAAGCATTTTACAGCATTAGAAGCAAGAGAAAATAATTTAGGCAGATAAAGAGCCGTTAGAGCAATTTTAGGAAGCATAAAAGGCAATTAAAACGGACAAAAGAATAGCCGTTGCTGACATTTTCCATCGTAGGGGTCGACTCATGAGTCGACTCATGCTTCAGGAGTCGACTCATGAGTCGACTTCTGTTGCAACAGCCAGAAAATGAGTTTCTGCAACTTTTGGCCTAAAACTGCAGGGGTCGACTCATGGGGGTCGACTCATGCCTGGGGGTCGACTCATGAGGGTCGACTCACAGGGTGTGCCAACAAAAAATCTGCGTGCCAATCAGCTCATTGTGCCATGAGTTGACTCACGGGTTGACTCATGATTTTCAAACATGAATAACTTTCAAAATACAAGTCCAAAATCAATAAAATTTTTACCATTGGATCACAAATCTTTTGTTCTACCAAGTGATACTATCAAATCAGGATTTTAGCAAAATTATGATTTTGCCCTTGAAGAGCATAAGGACTTTTTCAATTTAAAATTGTTTGTATCCCTTCAATCTGCTTTGTAATCATCAAAATCAATCTAGGAGCAACAATCTCCCCCTTTTTGATGATGACAAAATATTTGAACAAAAAATATTTATGTGAATCACTAATTTCAAAAGAATGCATTATAGGTGTATATTCTTGAAAAGAGTATGATTCTTTTGGCATGTAATATAAATGGTCATATACAAAAATAATTTGTCCATTTGCTTAAGGATTTGAAGATATGCTCATTTGATTATGTGATTTTTGGTGTTAGAGCGAAAAACTTGTTTTTGTTATCAGATTCCATTCTCATTTGATTTTAGTTTTAGCATCAGTGTAAAAAATACTTATGTGCTTAAAAAAAAATTATGTGTGCCAAAGTATGTTTAAAAGTTGATTTTGAGCTTCAGTGTATTAACTCATTTTGAGCTTAAGATATATCAGAGCAAGAGAAAAGAAATAAATTTTGCAATGTATCAGAGCAAGAACAATAATTTTTACAATATTATCAGAAAAGATTTTACAATGTATCAGAGTAAATGTTATAATATATCAGAGAAAATTTCATACTGTATCAGAGCAAATATCAGAGAAACTTTCACACTGTATCAGATTAAATTTTATCATGTATCAGAGCAAGTTAAAAGAAATTTTAAGGTGTATCAGAGTAAATCAAATTTCTTAAGATGTATCAAGGTAAATTTCAAAAGATATATCAGAGCAAGTTTGAATTTTGAAATATATCAGAGCATATAAAAAATTACTTATTTGCATTGTACTTATGATTTTGCTTTTGATGGATGGCTTTTTGTTTAATTTCTGTCTGATATCAAATTTCTCAAATTTTTGCTTAATTTCTCAAAATACCATTTTTGTTTAATTTCTCAAATTTTGTTTAATTTCTCAAATTTTTGTTTAATTTCTCAAAATATTTAATTTCTTAAATTTTTGTTTAATTTCTCCAAATATTTAATTTCTCAAATTTTTGTTTAATTTCTCCAATTTTTTTTTGTTTAATATCTCCAATTTTTGTTTAATATCTCCAATTTTGTTTTGTTTAATTTCTCCCCCTTTTTGACATCATCAAATATGGTTAACTCTTTCTTTTTTTTTAAAATATTCTTTAATTTCTCCCCTTTTGGAGTTTATCATAGAAGTTTGCTCCCCCTTAATATAGCAATTATCAACAGCAAACAAAGAGAATTGTCAAAAGAGAAGATAATTTTTCCACAAGAAGAATATATATAACCAAAATATGATCAATATCATTACAAAAGGTAGAAATATAAGTGAAAAATGATTCCATTAAAAACATAATTGTTTCAATACATAATTCTTAAAAATAAAATTCAACCAGCTAATTGTCAATACATGGCCCCAAGGTATAGATCCTAGAACAAAATACTAACACCTAGGACCTAGTAATGATCAAGATAAGTCAATGATCGGAGTCATCAGATATAGGGTGAGGAGATGATGGATCAGAAGTGTGTCCTCTACCCCGTCTACCTCTGCCACGAGTGGAGGTGCTGGCACGAGCAGGAGAACGAGATGAACTGGGTGACTGAGAACGCTGAGAGGCCAAAGACTGAACAGAAAGGGTGAGTCTGATAGAATCAAGTACGTTCAGTGCTCTGGAAATAGATTGAAGTAGAGCAGTGAACTGAGTGGTAGCATGCTCACTCGATCCTCGGATCTCTTTCCTCAGTAATTCATATCCACCTTCTAGTGCTCCTCTGAGCCTACCAGCCTCTGCAGTGAGGTCTGTGACCTCAATGGTTGACTCCTGTGGCTTGGGATGAGCCAATGCAAGGACTTGCCCCTGCAAGTCAAGAACTCTGCCAGTAAGTATCCAGACTATGTCCTCAAGCTGCTGGATCCTGATGGACTGATCTGATATCATCTGAAACAAGGTGGAGATGTGGGGAGTGATGGTCTGATCAGAAGAGGTGGCTCCAGGTGCGAAAGAAGTACTACCCCACTGACTAGAGAGCAAAGAAGCCACATGCTGTGAAATATGCTCGATCTGATCGTCAGCCAGACTGAACTCTGAATGAGGTGCTCTGCTCTCTGGCTGATACACTGGTGTGGGCATCCTAGTAAACTCTGAAGGGCCAGCCTCAGTATCAGGAATGAACTGGGTATCTGGTGATGCTGCCCTGAGATCATGGACAGGAGATGATGGATCTTCTTCTTCTACTCTGCCTTCAGTTCTGACTTCAGCTCTATCTTCAGTTCTCTCCTCAGCTCTTTCTTCAGAGCCCTTGATCCAACTACCATCAGTCTTTGTAATTCCCATTCGGTGCAGGCTGTGTTGGTTGAAAGTGTCCACATGTGAGAGCTTGGTAGCAGCCTCCCCCTCATAACTAACTCCAAACCTCCTGAATACTCTAGTAAGGGCCATACCATAAGGCAAGTGTGCCTTGGATCTATTCAAAGTTTCTCTCATGGCCTCTATCATAAGTGCAGGGAGGTTCAGGGGGGTCTGAATGATGACATGAAACATGACACATACATCTCTGCTGGAAAGTAAGTCATGTCTACCACTCTTAGGAAAGAAGAGCTTTGTTACAATCTGATGCAGGACCCTCATCTCAATGGACGAAATCTTTGCTTCCAATTTGTTTAAACTTCCTGAATAGGTTTCTCCTAAAATAATTCTGATCCCCTCTTCTTTAATTGGGAGTTTCATATATGAGTATCCTTCACTAGGCAACTGAAGTATTTCTCCCAATATTCTAGAATCCAAGCAGATATCAATTTCCTTGACTGTTGAAGTCACTGACCCGTTTCCATAAAGTAGGTTTTGGTAGAATTCTCTAACAAGGTCAACATAGGTGACTTCCTTAAGAGAACAATAGAGTTTCCATCCTTGGTTTTTAATTTTGGTAGCAAAAGTAAATCCTTCTTCCTCAAAGAACCGAAAATCTATATTTTTTCCGGTTTCTACTTTTCTATCAGAAAGAGGATTTACACTGGGGCTTATGGAGGATTGAGAGGGACCTTGAGCAGATACTAAAACTGGAGTGGGAGCAGTTGAAGATTGAGTGGCTTGTCTTTTCTTTCTGACAATTTCTTCAGGCTCACGGATTGATTTTCTTCTTTGGGAAAGTTTCATCTTTGGAGCCATATCTACTATACTAGCAGACAAGGAGACTTGAATTGAGTGGAGGAGGGATCACAAGAGAGTGAAGAAAGATTTTGGTGGAGAAAAGAAGTGGATTTTGGAAGATCGGTAAAGTGCTAGGGCACGTTCCAACCGCGCCAAGCAATGCAAGAAAGCACAGAGAATCCTTTTCAAGGAGGCGATTTTTGGTGGAGAGGAGGAGGGAGAATTCCCTCGAAATTAATCCTTGGATTTGGAGCAAGAAGAGTTGGAGAAGACGGCTTTTGAAAGAAGAACGATGGGAAGATGAGTCGTCTCACGAACAGGATTTCAGTATAAAAACAATAAACCCGTTGAAAGTTGGTGGGATTTACAAGTTTGCCATTGAGTCGACTCATGGGGGTCGACTCATGAAGTTCAGAAAATCAGGAAAAATGTGAATAAATTCCAAAAAAATTTGAAATTTTGAGTGAAGGAATTTTGCTCAATGATAAGTTTTTAGAATGATAAATTTGAGCATTTGGGATCAAGATAGATGTTGAAAATTGAGCTCTAATCAATTCTTTGGAAATTGAAAAATTTTAGACATATGGATCTAGAATTCCTAGATTTCTCCTAATTTCACAGAATCTATCCTCACTAAGGGCCTTTATAAAGATATCAGCTAATTGATTTTCAGTGCAAACATATTCAAGAATTATATTTTTGTTTTGAACATGTTCTCTTATGAAATGATGTCTTATTTCAATATGTTTGGATCTTGAGTGTTGAATTAGATTTTTAGATAGATTTATGGCACTTGTGTTATCACATCTTATTGGTGTTTCATTAAGTTTGATTCCAAAATCTTCGAGTTGTTGCTTAATCCATAAGATTTGAGCACAACAACTTCCGGCTGCAATGTATTCGGCCTCAGCCGTAGACAATGCTACCGAATTTTATTTCTTGCTAAACCATGAGATTAGGTTAACTCCAAGAAATTGGCAAGTTCCACTTGTGCTTTTTCTATCTAATTTACATCCAGCAAAATCAGCATCTGAATATCCTAATAAATTAATTTGTGAGTCCTTAGAGTACCATAACCTTAGAGTTTGAGTACCATTTAAGTATCTAAGGATTCTTTTAACAGCATTCAAATGAGATTCCTTAGGATTAGATTGATATCTAGCACATAAACAAACACTAAACATGATATCAGGCCCACTTGCAGTTAAATATAGTAATGAACCAATTATACCTCTATAGTATTTTAAGTCTATGCTTTTACCTTCATCATCCTTGTCAAGCTTACATGAGGGACTCATTGGTGTGCCAATTGGTTTGCAGTTCTCCATTCCAAATCTTTTGAGTAGTTCCTTGGTGTACTTGCTTTGGGTGATGGAGATTCTCTCTTTTGATTGTTTGATTTGAAGTCCGAGGAAGAAGGTGAGTTCTTCCATCATGCTCATCTCGAACTCCCCCTGCATAAGCTTAGCAAAGTCTTGACAAAGGGATTCATTAGTAGACCCAAAAATTATGTCATCAACATAAATTTGTATAATTAGCATATCATTTTGATTTCTTTTAATAAATAGGGTTGTATCTACATTACCTCTTGAAAAACCATTATTCATTAGAAATTTGCTTAGCCTTTCATACCATGCTCTAGGTGCTTGTTTTAATCCATATAATGCTTTATTTAATCTAAAGACATGATTAGGAAAAGCATGATTTTCAAATCCGGGTGGTTATTCTACATATACTTTTTCAGAGATATATCCATTTAAAAATACACTTTTAACATCCATTTGAAATAATTTGAATTTCATAAAGCAAGCATATGCAAGTAGAAGTCTAATAGCTTCTAATCTAGCAACAGGTGCAAAGGTTTCATCAAAATCAATTCCTTCTTCTTGATTATATCCCTTAGCAACCAGTCTTGCTTTATTTCTAATTACATTTCCATACTCATCTAATTTGTTTCTAAAGACCCATTTTGTGCCAATTATTGAATAGTCTTTAGGTCTTGATACTAAGGTCCAAACATTATTTCTTTCAAATTGATTAAGTTCCTCTTGCATTGCATTAATCCAATTATGATCATTTTCAGCTTCTTCAAAAGTTTTAGGTTCAAGATGAGATACAAAGGCACAATGATTAACTTCATCTCTTAGTGAAGAACAAGTTTTTACCCCATGCATAGGATCACCGATAATTAACTCCTTAGGGTGGTTGTGAACATACCTCCATTCCTTGGGTAGGTCATTTGTACCTTGAGGTTGTTCTTGAATTTCTTCACTTCTCTCATCTTGTTTATCTTCTTGATCCTTGTCTTCTGGAGTTGCTGAGTTTTTCAGAGTGATCTCCTTCATACCTTCTATTAGTGGCTCTGCATCATCAACACCCTCATTCTTCCTTGAAGGAAGATCGTTAGATTCATCAAAAACAACATGTATGGACTCCTCAACTACTAAAGTTCTTTTGTTGAAAACTCTAAATGCTTTACTAGTGGAGGAGTAACCTAAAAAGATTGCTTCATCTGATTTTGCATCAAATTTACCAAGTTTTTCTTTTCCATTATTTAATACAAAACATCGGCAACCAAAGATATGAAAATATGCAATATTTGGTTTTCTTCCTTTCCAAAGTTCATAGGGGGTTTTCTTTAAGAATTGTCTAATTAAAGCACGATTTAAAATGTAACATGCTTTGTTAATAGCTTCCACCCAAAAATATCTTGGAAGGTTGCTTTCACAAAGCATGGTACGGGCCATTTCTTCTAAGATTCTATTTTTCCTTTCAACTACCCCATTTTGTTGGGGTGTCCTAGGAGCAGAGAAGTTATGGCCAATTCCATTTTCATCACAAAAATTTTCAAAATCTTGATTTTCAAATTCAGTTCCATGATCACTTCTAATATTTTGAATTGAAAATCCTTTTTCATTAGAGACTTTTCGATGAAATTTAGTGAAAGTATGAAGAGTTTCGTTTTTGTGTGCCAAAAAGAAAACCCAAGTAAAATGAGAGAAATCATCTATTATTACAAATCCATATCATTTTTCTCCTAGACTTGTGGTTCTAGTTGGTCCAAATAAGTCCATATGTAAGAGCTCTAAAGGTCTAAAAGTTGAAACAGTGTTTTTAGATTTAAATGAAACTCTAGTTTGTTTACCTAATTGGCATGCATCACAGATTTTATCCTTTTCAAAATTCAATTTTGGCAAACCGAGAACTAAATCCTTTTTAATTAATTTTGAAAGAGAATGCATGCTAATATGTGCAAGTCTACGATGCCACAGCCAACTAGTTTCATTAACTTTAGCATTCAAGGATACTAGGCATTGCATGTCTAATTTGGCTAAATCATTCAAATCTATCATATAAACATTGCCATGTCTATGTCCTATAAATTTAATGCCATCGTTAATAGGACTAGTCACAATGCAAACAGATGATTCAAAAACTACTTTATACCCTTTATCACAGAATTGACTAATGCTAAGTAAGTTATGCTTTAAACCTTTAACCAATAAAACATTCTCAATGTATTTGGAGGGAGTGATACCAATGTTACCTATCCCGATGATCTTTCCTTTGTCATTATCTCCAAAGGTGACCATCCCTCCATCCTTAGCATCAAGCGTGATGAATTGTGATTCATCACCAGTCATGTGTCTCGAGCATCCACTGTCAAGATACTATTTCCTGTTTCCTTCTTGGGATGCTAGACACACCTGCAAGCAAAGGTCAAGTTTCTGTCTTAGGTACCCAAGCTTTCTTGGGTCCTTTCAGGTTAGTCAGAATGGTTCCTTTTGGAACCCATATTTTCTTTGTGTTTGCATATTTGTTAATAAGACATGTGTATGATTTATGTCCTATCCTACCACAGTTGAAACAAGTAATATTTGTAGACTTGTTACTTGAATAATTTATATAAATATCCTTCAGAAATTTTTGTTTCTTCAGAGGTTTATAGCCAAGTCCAGCCTTATCATATATAGCTTTCTGATTATCAAGAATCATATTTAGTTTGTTTGAACTTAAGGTGAACTTATCTACTATAGATTTCAACTTGTTAATTTCATCCTTTAAGTTTTAATTTTCTTGAATCAAGGTGAATTTTTTAATTGAAAGATTTTCAGCTTGTTTCACTAAGGACTGATTTTCCAATTTCAGTTCTTTGTTTTTCTTTCCTAGTTTCTTTAATTCATCAATTGAATCATAGAATGCTTCATGTAATTCTTCAAATGTGAATTCACTAGTGGATTCAGAAGTTACCTCATTTTCGTGTGCCATCAGGCACAGGTTGGCTTGTTCTGTTGAGGTTTCCTCGTCGGAGCTTGAGTCATCACTCGCACTCCAGGTCGCTATCATTGCCTTCTTTTTGAACTTCTTTGGACCTTTCTTCAATTGTGGACATTCGGATCTGAAATGTCCCGGCTTCTTGCACTCGTAGCATATAAAGGGTTGATCTTTCTCCTTTTCTTTGCTTTGATCCCCTTTTGTGAATTTTTTTCTCATCTCCTGTTTCCTTTTTCTTAGAAACTTCTTAAATTTCCGGGTGATGAGTGCCATCTCTTCATCCTGTTCTTCATCTTCAGAGTCATCCGTTTCATAATCAGGCGAAGTTGTGGATTTGAGGGCAATGGTTCTTTTCTTTTTGACTTCATCCTCTTGATGTTGCTTCATGCTAAGTTCATGAGTCATCAAGGATCCAAGAAGCTCTTCTAGAGGTAGAGTGTTCAAGTCCTTTGCTTCTTGGATGGCAGTCACCTTGGCTTCCCAAGTTCTTGGCAGTGACCTGAGAATCTTCCTTACAAGTTCACTGTTAGCATAAGATTTGCCAAGACTTTTTAAACCATTGATTATATCAGTAAAACGAGTAAACATAGCAGTTATGGACTCATCATGTTCTATTTTGAACAATTCATATTTATGTACAAGCATGTTTATTTTAGACTCTTTTACTTGATTTGTTCCCTCATGGGTTACTTCTAACCTATCCCATATTTCTTTAGCAGATGCACAAATAGAAATGCGATTAAATTCACTTACATATAGTGCACAATAAAGAACATTCATGGCTTTGGCATTTAATTGTGCCAATTTCTTGTCAACCTCATCCCATTCTTTCTCGGGTTTGGTTGACTCCTCACCATCTGTAATCTTGGTGGGTGTGTGAGGACCATTCACTATGATACTCCACATATCATAGTCGAGTGCTTGTATGAAAATCTTCATCCGAGCTTTCCAATAGGTGTAATTAGACCCATTGAAAAGTGGAGGTCGGTTTGTTGATTGCCCCTCGGCTAGAGAAGTACCAACATGGGTTGCCATAGATCTTTGGCTCTTTGATTGTTAGATCAAAGCAGGGCTAGAGCACCGGCTCTGATACCACTTGTTGCCCAGCTATGCAACCCAAGAGGGGGGGGGGTGAATTGGGTTTCTAAAAATTTTAATCCCAACTGATTACTTATGAAGAACAAAACAAAGACTTTAATTCAATATTAATTACCTAAAGCAGGAATGCAAGAATATAATAAAGAAATAAAGTGAAGCGATAAAGCACACCACAAACACAAGAATTTATAGTGGTTCGGTGCTAACCTTGCACCTACATCCACTCCCCAAGATCCTACTTGAGAATTTCGATCCACTATACTTTGTATTCAACCCGAATACAAAACGTCGGAAACTCCAACACTAGCTATCCCAAGCTAGATCACTTGTTTCTCAGGTACAAGTAAATCCAAAACACTCTAATTTCAGGTTCGAATCAACCTTTCCTTGTTTTGGAAATCCTCCAAAAACAAGAACAATTACTTACAAGAGTAAGAGAATTTAAAGCACAAATTAATACAATAACAGCTCCCTTTAAATGAGCGAATATAACAATAAAAATTTTACTCAAATGAAGAAACTCTTTTTGAATTTTCTCAAGATGGATGAATGCTTGAACGAATGCTTGAGAAGAGGATGATCGTTGATTGAAGATCCCTTGAAGGCTTTGAACGATCTCTAAATCAAGGTTGAACAATAGGCTTGAAAGATCCTCTCTTCGAAAGCTCTTGAATCTCTTTCACAATCTCTCGTGTGGATTTTGGATCCTCTTTTCTTTTTCTTTCGAATATCTCGTTGATCTCAGGCTTTTTCGTGCAGATTTCGGATCCTCTTTATTTTTTTTTTGATCTCACGTTTGATCTCTATTTAATCTGCAATTTCTTTCACCATTTTAAGCATTTTACAGCATTAGAAGCAAGAGAAAATAATTTAGGCAGATAAAGAGCCGTTAGAGCAATTTTAGGAAGCATAAAAGGCAATTAAAATGGGCAAAAAAATAGCCGTTGCTGATATTTTCCGTCGTAGGGGTTGACTCATGAGTCGACTCATGCTTCAGGTGTCGACTCATGAGTCGACTTCTGTTGCAACAGCCAGAAAATGAGTTTCTGCAACTTTTGGCCTAAAACTGTAGGGGTCGACTCATGGGGGTCGACTCATGCCTGGGGGTCGACTCATGAGGGTCGACTCACAGGGTGTGCCAACAAAAAATCTGCGTGCCAATCAGCTCATTGTGCCATGAGTTGACTCACGGGTTGACTCATGATTTTCAAACATGCATAACTTTCAAAATACAAGTCCAAAATCAATAAAATTTTCACCATTGGATCACAAATCTTTTGTTCTACCAAGTGATACTATCAAATCAAGATTTTAGCAAAATTATAATTTTGCCCTTGAAGAGCA
The DNA here is from genome assembly GCF_000442705.2 of Elaeis guineensis. Lineage (NCBI taxonomy): Eukaryota > Viridiplantae > Streptophyta > Magnoliopsida > Arecales > Arecaceae > Elaeis > Elaeis guineensis. The sequence continues at coordinate 76,326,854 of NC_025993.2, read as the reverse complement.
TAAGGACTTTTTCAATTTAAAATTGTTTGTATCCCTTCAATCTGCTTTGTAATCATCAAAATCAATCTAGGAGCAACACATAGGACTACTTAATTACTAAGGCTGATAGATCCCTTATAAGTACACTCCAACTCCTACAGTGAATCTACTGTAGCGAACATCCACTATAAGGATCCATATGGCTAGAAATCATGTTTATGTATAGTCAAACTACAGCAATTCCACTGTGAGCAACCGACACACTGCAGGTCAAATAACCACTCATACAACTACAGCATCGAGAAGTCTCTGATGAGTGAGTAGGCATCCATGTGACTTTTTATTTTTGATCACGCTCAGTACCATTGTTCTCTAACAACCACCTACACTCACATTTCAATATCCTCACACTGTAGACTCAAGATCCATCTATCCAAAAAAGAAAGTGATCCATGCATCAGTCTACTCAGATCAGTCACCGTGTCCATAATGATCATCGATTGGGAGCATTTAGGAATTAATCTATAATGATACATATCATAAATTCTCAACTCTTGAGAATATGTCATTAACCATTAATTCCATGGATGATTCTAAGACACATTACTCTAGAATAATAATAATTATCTATAATTTTTAATTTTAATAAATCAAGTACAAACTTATATCCTGAAAAAAATTATAATGTGTAAGCTAACAATTGGCTTTTCAAATCACACATCTAATAGATCTATCATAAATGTGAAATACATTTCTAATCCTTTTCAAGTACTTGAGAATATTTTTTATAGCTTTCTAATGATCCTCATCTGGATCTGTCTGAAATCTGCTTACAATGCCTAAGGTATAAGCCACATTAAGCTTGGTACATAGAATAGTATACATAATTGAGCCTACGGTTAAAGCATAAGAAATAGAACTCATTCTCCTTCTCTTTTCAGGTGTCTTAAAAGATCTTCTTAGAGAGATGTATGCCATGACTCATGGGTAAGTACCTCTTTTACTCTCATCTATGTCGAACCTTTTCAACACTAAATCTATGTACCTAGATTGGGACAAGCCTAGCATCTTCTTAGATTTATCCCTATAGATCTTTATACTAAGTATATAGAATGCTTCACCCAAGTCTTTCAAGAAAAATTTTTATGATAGTCAAGTTTTGATCGATTGCAACATAGGGATATTATTCTTAATGAGCAGTATGTCATTCACATACAAGACTAAGAAGACAATGGCACTCCCACTAGTCTTCTTATACATACATGGTTCATCCATATTTTTAATAAAGCCAAATGAATTGACTATCTCATCAAAATAGATGTTCCAACTCCTTGATACTTGCTTTAATCCATAAATAGATTTTTTCAGCTTGCATACTTGATTTGCCCTCTCATTGGGGACAAATCCCTTTGACTGAGTCATATAGACTTCTTTCTCAAGATTTTTATTAAGGAAGGCAGTCTAGACATATATCTGTCAGATCTTATAGTCATAATATGCAGCTATAGCAAACATAATCTGAATAGACTTGAGCATGGCTACAGATGAAAAAGTTTCTTCATAATCAACACCTTGCCTTTGTCTGAAACTTTTTGCCACTAGTCTGGCCTTATATGTCTCTACCTGACAATCTACTTCAATCTTCTTCTTGAAGACCCATTTACAGTTTATTGGGACCCTCAGGTGCATCAACCAAAATTTATACTTGGTTTGTATATATGGAGTCCATTTCGGATTTCATGATTTCAAATCATTGGTCAGAGTCACTACTCTTGACTGCTTCTGAATAGATCGTGGGATCATCATTCATAATGATATATGGAACATTGTCATTCTCAATGACAAATCTATACCTGAGTGGTACATTACACACTTTATTTGACCTTCAGAGTGGTAGTGTGTATGGTGGTTGTGCCTCAATAATGAGCACTTCAGGTTGAGGATCAACTTGTGGACTATCCACGTGTTGCTTCTGGATAGATTGTAGGTCTTAAACTTCCTCAAGTTCAACTATCCTCCCACTATCCTTCTTAGATAAACTCTTTTTTCAAGAAGATGGTATGCCTACTAACAAATATATTTTGTTAAGTAGGGTGGTAGAAGTAGTAACCTATACTCTCCTTAGGATAACCTACAAATCTACACTTATCTGATCTAACACTAAGCTTATGTCCCTTAGTATTGTTGACAGAAATAGAGCAGGCCTAAATCCTAAGATATTTAAGACTAGATCTCTTTCATTTCTATATTTCATATAGAGTGCTAGAACAGATTTAGTTGATACTTTATTTAAAATATATGCTGTGGTCTCAAGAGTATATCCTCAGAAAGAGATCAAAAGATTCATGAAGTAAATCATGGACCACTCCATATCTAATAAGATGCGATTTCTTCTTTCTGTAATACTATTTAATTGTGAAGTGTAAGAAGGTATCCATTCTAAAAGAATTCCATTATCTTTTTAGATGATCAAGAAACTTACTAGTTAAGTATTTTCCTCCTCGATTTGATTGAAGAGCTTTAATACTTTTGTCAGTTTGTTTCTTAACCATTTTTTGGTACTCTTTAAACTTATCAAAAATTTTAGATTTATATTTCATCAAATACATAAATCCAAATCTTGACAAATCATCAATAAATGTGAAGTAGGAGTACCCACTTTTGACCTGAGTTGTCATTGGGCGACAAACATCCGTATGTACAAGGTCCAATAAGTCACTCATCCTTTTTCCATATCCAGTAAATAGAGTCTTGCCATCTTACCCATAAGACAAGATTCATAAGTTTTATATGATTCAAAATCATAAGGATCAAATAATTTTTGTTTATATAACTTATTAATCCTTGACTCATTGATATGACCAAGTCAGCAGTGTCAAAGATATGTGATATTCACATCTTCTCTCTTTTTTTTCTTTATTTGATCGACATGAAGAATATTATTATTAAGTGACAAGAATAAAAGATCATTATCTGTAAAAATATTGCAATAAAATTCATTAAAAAGATAAATAAAGAAACTATTGCCCTTTTTTTTTATTTCAAAATCATGTTCTAACAACATAGATATAGAAATAATATTTCTAATAATACTAAGCATATAATAACAGTCCTTTAATTCTAAAATATTGCCTGAAGGTAGCTTCAATAAGAGGGTTCCTATGGCTTCGGCCTGGATGGACTCTCCACTGACGCCAAACAGCACGAAGTCATCTTCATTCAGTTTCTTTACTCCCTGCAGTCCCTATAATGATTTGCAAAGGTATAAACCACAAGCAGTATCTAATATCTAAGAATCTAAATTTGAAGTACTTAATGATAAATTTATTTGTATCATATACAAACCTTTAACAATGCTTGCTTCTTTTTGCTTCAAACTTATAAGATAATGCTTGCAGGTCCTTTCTCAGTGCCCATCTTTTTTGTAGTAGAAACAAGTATCCTTGGCAGAGATACTCTTTGCCTTTTTCTTGAAGATACTAGCCTTAGGATTTATCTTTTTCTTTGAACCCTTTTTGTCTTTCTTCTTGAAGATCTTATCTATAAGAAGAACAGGTGCCTTTTCATTTTTGAAATGGCTTTTTGCTACCTTTAACATATTCAGTAGTCCAAGCAAGCTTGTGTTCAGTTTGTTCATATGAAAGTTAATGATAAATTGTGAGAAGGATTCAGGGAGTGATTGCAAGATCAAATCCTGATTAAGCTCACCATCCATAGCAAAACCCAATTGGCCTAACCGAGTGATCAGGTCGATCATCTTAAAGACATGGATCTGTACAGATGTGCCTTCATTCATCTTGATATAGAATAACTGCTTAGATATCTCATATCTAGCAGTTTGACTTTGTTCTCTATATAACTCTTTTAAGTTAAGAAGTATGGATCAAACATCTTGTTAGGAAATGTATCCCAAAGCCAATCATTTGAATGATTATGCTCTTTATAATTATATATAAATTATAAATTAATAAAAATTATTTGATATTTTTCATCATAAGGTGTACATCTTCCTCATATGAACTCATGTGTTGTGATGAAGTCTTTAAAACTACATGAAAATCGATAAAAGAAGATTTATCAAATAGTTCTTAAACATGTTCGTGACCAAATAATACATCATTAAAGGATGATGATATTTATCGAGTATAAGTCATTGTATACCATATAGGTTGGTTGTCCTTGTAATCAAGGAGTGTGGAGACACTGGTATGGCATACAAGTGAGATGTAGGGGTACATTATCACTGAACAAGTGACTCATCTGTGGAGTACTCTGCTGTTAAGAGTAGCTCACGAAGCATATGGGCATAAGTGTCTCTCAGATCTGAGATCACCATAGTGACTTATAAGTAACTAACTATATTTTGATGTCGGATTACGTGCATTTCTAATGCAGTGATGGAAGGCTATTGGGTATAGTCAAGTACTTATGAAGTCTGTGTGTAGATCAAGATGGGATTGACCCCTTCGGATTATAGGAGATAATGCATCACTGTATTTCAGTTTAGTAAATTCTTGGCATGAATAATCCATGTGATGGATGTAAAAGGTTGAAATATAATATGGATGACTCTTTTAGGATTGACAGTTAAACCCTAGATCGTTCTTCAGCATTCAAGATCAAAGGAATGAATTATATGGTAACCATATGTATTAGTTCTTGAATATTGCTTTGCATATATTCGACCTATTCAGATATTGGAAACCATTGCTGGATGGTAACTTCAATTAGTATAGAAAATGGTTCCTGTACTACTGACTTAGTATTCAAACCTATGGAGTCACACACAAAGTCAGGCAATATAGGAAAGAATTGACCTAAGTCTATAAGTTTAATTTGAAAGTACATGACTTGATAACGAATAGATTAGCTTGATTATGAATTAAGTAAAGGGTCATAAGGGATTAAACAAGTTAACTATGTTTAGCTAGCACTGGACATGAGGTTCAGATTTAATTTCAGAGATGATAATGATCTGATCAATGATCCAAAAAATTTATGAGAGATTGAATTTATATTCTAATTAATTTTAGATTAGATCTGATTTAACTAAGACTTGATTGGATGAAAAATTTAAGTTAAATTTGGATTAAAATCTTAAGTAGATTAGGATTAATAGGCTCTTTGAATCTAGTTCGAATCGAGTTCAAATCGAATCCAAAATGAGTCAAATCTGAGCCCATTTGGTTTAGAACCAAAGAGTCCCATGTACTTGGGACTCTCTCTCATAAGGAGGCTGACCAAGAGGAGAAGTGTGGTGATTTTTTCTGCCCAGAAGCACACATGTGTGAAGGTCTCACATGAAAGGTTTCTTAGGCACTCTCCTTCTTTCATCCGATCTCCTATTTTGGATAAGGTTAGGACACCTAACCAACTAAGGAATTAGATCAGATTTAAGATGCCTCATCTTTAAAAGCAAGGGACCTAAACCATCAGTAAGGAGAGAAAATGTTGTGCGACAAAAAATTTCTAAAACTATCATGAGATTAGGAGTTGGTGCGACATCAAGAAGGGAGCCAATCCCTTCTTTCTTCATGTGTAGGATTTTTGGCACCTTGGTTGAAGGTGTGAGGATCCTATCTCAGGCATCCCTAAGAAGAGAAAATCAGATCTCCTCCCTCCCCTTACTTTAGTTCTAAAGATTGATGCACAGGGCTTCGTCCCTCTTCCCTATGGAGCTTGGCGTGTGCACGAAGTAGAGGGCCTAAGATTTCAAGCCTCATGAGGCATCGGATTCAAGCCACCTCTGAAGATTTGATTCTTATTCCACTATGATCAAGGTAATCTATAATTGTTATGTATATTTTTGAATAAAAAAAATTTTAAAACACACTCTGATGATTTGATTAAATCGAATACTTTTCCTTCACATCTATACCTTCATGTTGCCTCTGAAGTGTTGGAAATATGTCCTAAAGCCAATCATCTAACATATAAGCAGTTGTGCTTTTGTATATGAATTGTAATTGATTTATATTAATAAAAATTATTTTTGGTAGTTCATCATAATTTTGCATCATCTTTTTTAGAACTCCTTCGATGATGAAATTCTTAGAACTATTAATAATCGATAAAAAAAGATTTATCAAATAGTTCTTAAATCTTGTTCGTGACCAAATGATATGTTATTACTAGGATGATAATGTTTATTGAGTATAGGTCATTGTGTACCATATAGGTTAGTTGTCCTCATAATTAAAGAGTGTGGAGACACTGGTATGGCATACAGATAAAATGTAGGAGTACATTTCACTGAATGTGACTCAAGTGCAGAGCACTCTGCTGTCAAGAGTTGCTCACGAAGGATATAGGCATAAGTGTCCCTCTGACTTGAAATCACCATGGTGACTTATAAGCAACACACTGTGCTTTAGTGCTAGACTACCTATATTTTTAATACAGTGACGGAAGGTTTTTGAACACACTCAAGTATTTATGAAGTTTATTTATGAGTGAAGATGGGATTGACCACTCCTGATTTTAGTAGAAAATACTACATTGTATTTCAATTTAGTAGAACCTTGGCCAGGATAATCCTTATAAACTGTCATAAGATTTATGAGGTTGAAACATAATATGAATGACTAATTAAGAGTTTGACAATTAAACTCTGAAGTCATCCTAAGTATTAAGGATCAAAAGGGATGAATTATACAGTAACAATATGCCAAGATTCTTGAATATTGCTTTGCAATAATTTAACCTATCTGGACATCGGGTATCATTGCTAGATGGTCATTTTAATTAGTGTAAAAATTAGTTCCTGTACTACTAGCTTAGTATTCGAACCTATGGAGTCATGCACATTGTCAAGCGACATGGAAAAGGGCTTGACCTAGAGTTTGTATGTTCAATTTGAAAGTAGGTGAATTGATTAAACAAATAGACTTAATTAAGAATTAAGTTCTAGATCATATGGGATTAAATACTGACTATGTCCAGCTAGCACTGGACGTTAGATGCAGGATTAATTTCCTGAATGAACTTAAATTTATTTGTGATCCAACGAATTTGAGAGGATTAAGTTTGAGTCATAATTTGATTAGGAACTGAACTTCTGATTAGGGTCTGATCTGTAATAGGATTGGATTCAAGATCTAATTAATTTAAATTAAATTTAAATTAATTAGGCTTGATTTTATTTAAGGCCAATTGGATTTAATTATCTAAGTTAGACTTGGATCTCAACTCTAATTAGATTAGGGTCAACAATTTTTTGAATATGATTCGAATTAGATTTGAATTGGATTCAAATTGTGCAATCAGGCAGCTGATATCATGCCAAATATGCAATCAGACAGTTTAGAACATGCTATCCCATATCCATGGTGGTGGCCCACTTCCAATATGCGATTCGATGGTCTGAAGCAATTCTGAGTGAGATCCAATGGCTGCTGTTCATTGCCGACTGAAAACTAAACCAAAAGACTCTTGTGCCCAATCTCATGGTTGAAAACTAATCTGAAGCTTGATCCAATGGTCAGAAGAGATCCCGACTATGAATAAGAAGATCTGTGTGCTGATCAACAGCCCAAATTTCATCTGGTGATCGATCCAATGGCTGATAGCATTTTTGATCAAGAGAAGGAGATAAACTATGATTTTTGGGCTGATCTGGGTGGTCCAAATACAATCTAATAGCCAGAATTAAAGAATACAGGTTTAACATAATTTTGAAAATTTTTAGGACTCTTTTTGCTGCCAGAAAAAGATAAAAAACTCACCAATAAATAAGAGGTCTAGGAATAAGTGAAAAAGTAGAGAAAATTAGTGAAAAAATAAGAAAAAAATAAAAAAATTAGAGATATTTAGGGATCCAAGGGGAAGAAGAAGAGAAGGCAGTTCGTTCCACGGAGTACGAAAGAAGAAGGAGAGGTCATCAACCATCTTTTCGATGAGGCTGTATTGATCAACTTTAGATCCTTGTTATATTTTTATTTTATGTTATTATGCTACTTAAATTTTTTATAATCAAATTTTAATTTTTATTAATATAAAATTTATTTTATTATACCATAAAATTTTTGTCTTTTATTTTTATTGTAAGTAGATGCTAAGATCTAATTAGTAGATCTTAGTACCAATTTATTTTTAAGTATTTTAAAATTTTATTATTTATTTTTATTACAAGTAGAAGCTAGGAACTAAATAATATATCTTAGTATCTGATTTATTTTTTATACTTTTAATTTTTATTTTTCAACTTAAATTATTTTTCTTAAACTTTTATTTTTTTGATAAAAATCAAAGTTATCAAATCAAAGTACTACCTTCTCTATGGATTCGACCCAACTCACTATCTTCTATATATTTTTTTTTTATTTTTATTGAAATTAAAATTAATTTGATAATCACGATGTCCTAATAACAATATCATTGTTGGTGCAAAAATCTGCTTGCACCGGAGAAGCTGGAGTCGAGGGAGTCGCGGTCGCCGCCGGGACCTGCAAAGGAAGTCTAAACCAGAGGTGGGGTTGCTCCGGCAAGATCCTCCGATGCTCAAGTCAGTTCTCTACCTCAACAAGAATGGAGTGCTCGAACGAAGAATTTAGCAGAGTTTTGAGGTAAAAGAATGAGAGCTTATGGAATAACGTATCTGGGGTTTCCCTTTTATAGACGGAGAGGGCAACAGATGATAGCGACACCTGTAACCGTCTGGTGGTGGGCCGCCCAGAGTCAGGAGGAATTTATTGTGGAGAGTAATGGAGTGGGGTCGTGGCTATCGCCGTGGCTCGCTACGTGGGATCAGTTATGGGGAGTGGAGCAGCGTCTGCTGTCGTGACTCATCTGGGGGTGGTGGAATCGCACAGGATCCGCCATGGGGAGCGGAGCAGAATCATGGCCGTTAATACGGTCTGTCAGGGAGTAATGGAGCTGCGTAGGGTTCGCCACAGGGAGTGGAGCAGTGTTGTCCGTTACTGTAGCCTGCCAAGGGGTCCAGATTGGTCGGTCAAAGTTCGATTAGAGTCGGTAGCGAGGTCTGGTGCTTGTAGAAGTTTGGACGAGGTCTTCCCGCAGTCGGAATAGAAGATGGAGCCTGGCTTCCGTAGGAATCCGGACGGAATCTACTTGCAGTCGAGGTCGTGGATGGAGCCCGACTCCCGTGGGAGTCCGGACGAAGTCTGTCCGCAGCCGTTGAGGTTGAGGGCGAAGCCCGACTCTCGTAGGAGTCCAGGCGGAGTCTTTCTGCAGCCGTTGGAGTTGAGGATGAAGCCCGGCTCCCGTAGGAGTCCGGGTGAAGTCTTCCTGCAATTAAAGTTGAAGGCGAAGTCCGGCTCCCGTAGGAGTCCGAACAGGGCTTACCAGCAGTTGATGTTGAGGACGGAGCCCGGCTCTTGCAGGAGTCCGGGCGGAGTCTACTTGCGGTCGAAATTTTCGGTGGAGTCTGGGTCCCATAGGAGTCCGGGTGAAGTTTGTCTGCAGTCGTTGGAGTCGAGGATGAAGCCCGACTCCCGTAGGAGTCCGGGTGAAGTCTTCCTGCAATTAAAGTCGAAGGCGAAGTCCGGCTCCCATAGGAGTCCGGACGGAGCTTACCGGCAGTCGAGGTTGGCGACGGAGCCCGGCTCCCGTAGGAGTCCGGGTGGAGTCCCTCTTGAAGTTGGAGTCGTGGGCGGAGCCCGGCTCCCGTAGGAGTCCGGGCGGAGTCCTCTCAGAGTTGAAGTCGCGGGCGGAGCTCGGCTCCCATAGGAGTCCGGGCGGAGTCCCCTGCAATTAAAGTCAGGCGCCCGGCTCCCATAGGAGTCCGGACGGAGCTTACCGACAGTCGACGTTGGCGACGGAGCCCGGCTCCCGTAGGAGTCCGGGCGGAGTCCCTCTTGAAGTTGGAGTCATGGGCGAAGCCCAGCTCCCGTAGGAGTCCGGGCGGAGTCCTCTCGGAGTTGAAGTCGCGGGCGGAGCCCGGCTCCCGTAGGAGTCCGGGTGGAGTCCCCTGCAATTAAAGTCGGGTGCAAAGTCCGGCTCCCATAGGAGTCCGGACGGAGCTTACCGGCAGTCGAGGTTGGCGACGGAGCCCGGCTCCCGTAGGAGTCCGGGCGGAGTCCCTCTTGAAGTTGGAGTCATGGGCGGAGCCCGGCTCCCGTAGGAGTCTTGGTGGAGTACTCTCAGAGTTGAAGTCACGGGTGGAGCCCGGCTCCTGTAGGAGTCCGGGCGGAGTCCCCTGCAATTAAAGTCGGGCGCAAAGTTTGGCTCCAATAGGAGTCCGGATGGAGCTTACCGGCAGTCGAGGTTGGCGACGGAGCCCGGCTCCCGTAGGAGTCCGGGCGGAGTCTGTCTGCAGCCGTTGGAGTTGAGGACGAAGCCCGGCTCCCGTAGGAGTCCCCTGCAATTAAAGTCAGGCGCAAAGTCCGGCTCCCATAGGAGTACGGACGGAGCTTACCGGCAGTCAAGGTTGGCGACGAAGCCCGGCTCCCATAGGAGTCTGGGCGGTGTCCCTCTTGAAGTTGGAGTCGTGGGCGGAGCCCAGCTCCCGTAGGAGTCCGGGCGAGGTCCTCCCGGAGCTGATTCTGTTGAGAACTTCGGCTGTGGGTATTTTGTACCCAACACCGTCGAGGTTGGCGACGGAGTCCGGCTCCCGTAGGAGTCCGGGCGGAGTCCCTCTTGAAGTTAGAGTCGTGGGCGGAGCCCGGCTCCCGTAGGAGTCCGGGCGGGGTCCTCTCGGAGCTGATTCTGTTGAGAACTTCGGCTGTGGGTATTTTGTACCCAACACCAGTCCCCCTACTTTCGAGTTTGAATTTCGAATGAAGTACAGAGATATAGCCGAAGTTGTCCCCCCGAATCCTGCGCACGGCCGCCCCCATATATTTTTGCATTAAATGTGCACGCGCCAGAGCCCTTTTTCGGTTAGGGCATCCTGAAGAGTCTTTTCGGAACTCCCGCCGAAACACAAGCCCAAGTGTCGTGCTATGGAAATTCACGAACAGTCAATCCTCGATAGTGGCGAGTGGGACACGCGGGACACGTGGTAAGCACCGGTTGGCCTAGGGACACCCGCCGTCATAATTGCGCTAAGATCCGCTACCTATTTAAACCCCCTACCCTTCCTTCGAGGCTTCATCCTGCCAAAAGGATGACACCTTTCTTCCGTCTGAGAGCCTAGCTACTCAGCCACTTCCTTGGTGCCCCTGCCAACTCCGAGCGTCCTCCGCGCTGGTCCTTGCCGTCTTCAGTCCCCCTACTCCTCTCCAAGGGGTTTCCCCATCATGTCCTCCACCCCGGAGGCCATCCTCAAGGGGATGTCAAGGGCTTGGAGGAAGGCGAGGAGGAGAACAGCGGTCGGTGAGTTCTCCGGCCATCGAGCAACCGCTGAGGGTCCCCATCATTTCAAAGGGGGCTCGAGGAAGAATTCCTTCGACAATAGGGGTTTAATAATGGGGACCGCCGGTAAAGGTGTTCTGCCTGGGAATTTTGGAGTAGCAAGATGGGGTGATACCGATCAGGAGGGCAGAACTGCCGTCACAAGCTGTGGCGGGATCCTTGATGTCGTCGGAGCCGAGGGACCAGGAGTGGTCGACGTCGACGGTGGGGCAGTGAAACATGTTGCGGGGACGATGGAAGTAGCGCATGCCGACCTTGTCGGAGCATTTTGGACGGTGGCTGTCACAGAGCATTCGGTGATGACGCATATCTCTGGTGCCACCGCTGCCCCCGGGGTGACTCCGGTTCTTCTTGAAACAGGTCTTCGTCGCCGCTGCCGTCGCCCCTACAGCCCCCGGGAATCTATCCCATCCTTTTCCCCCTAAAGTTGGGACTTCGGAGGTGGAGCGAAACAAGGCGGGGCGAAAGCCGATGAGCCCGTCACACGCACTGGACAACGCGGCTGGGAAGGACAGAAATGGGAAGAGAAGTTTGCAGCTCGAAGCAGCCTCCGGTGTATCCTTTCCAAATCGTGTTCGCGAGACTTGCAATGATGTATATTTTTTTTTTCTGGCCCACCGGGTCTTGTAACATACATCTTGTTAATTGAAAAATGAAAAAGAAATTTTGTTACTTCGTCCGCATCTTGCATCGAATAGTTGTCTGTCGAACTTCTTTATTCTTCTTTCTTCTCTCTTCCTCCTTTTCTTTTTTCCCCTTTTTTCTTTTTCTTTTTTTTTTCTACGGCATCCTAAGGTCATCGGTGGTCCCTTTTATTCATGTTGGATTGTCATTTGCCGAGCTCCTTTTTGATTTTTATGCCGTTCGAGGGTACCCGGTTGCCATTGCACCAACCCATCTTTTCCGTCAATGGCCGCAGGCTCGCCCGGGGCCATTCGGGCTTGGGGTCCCTCTTAGGGCTTGAGTCCGGGGGTCTGAGCTTCTGTCACCCTGAGTAAGTTGTCCTATTTTGCGTCGAAAGCTTCCTTGAAAGCTGGGACTCCCGATGGGAGTCCCAATCCTTGCTGTGACAGGGTTTTCTGTACCTCAGGCGCTGTTTGTTTTCCAATCGTCGCTGTTGTGATCCATTGCCTTCCTTTTTCGCTTGGAGTTTTTCTCCGCTGAAGCCGAGGTGAAGTTTGGCTCCTGTGGGAGTCTGGACGAAGAACACTAGCTGTTGAAGTTGGTGACGAAGTCCGACTCCCGTAGGAGTCCGGGCGGAGAATCCCTCTTGAAGTTGGAGTTGTGGGCGGAGCCCGACTCCCGTAGCAGTCCGGGCGGAGTCCTCCTGCAATTAAAGTTAGGTGTGAAGTCCGGCTCCCATAGGAGTCCGGACGGATCTTACTGGCGGTTGAAGTTGGCGACGGAGCCCGACTCCTGTAGGAGTCCGGGCGGAGTCCCCCTTGAGGTTGGAGTCGTGGGCGAAGCCCGGCTCCCGTAGGAGTCCGGGCAGAGTCCTCTCGGAGTTGATGTTGCGGGTGGAGCCCGGCTCCCGTAGGAATTCGGGCGGAGCCCAGCTCCCGTAGGAGTCCGGGCGGAGTCTTCCTTGGCGTCGTGGACAGAGCCCGGCTCCCGTAGGAGTCAGGGCGAAGTCTTTCTGCAATCAAAGTAGGGTACGAAGTCCAGCTCCCGTGGGAGTCCGGACGAGATTTATTAGAAATCGAAGTTGGCGACGGAGCCTGGCTCCCGTAGAGGTCCGGGCTGGGCTTACCACCGGTTGAAGTTGCTTAAGCTAGGGCAAGGTTTTCCTCCTAGGGGGCGCATATGGGCGTTGTAGGGCCTCTCCCCCCATCCTGTCTAAAAGAACCGGGCCTTTGACTTTGCTCATGTCAGGATGAGGTCCTCCTCCTGTTCCTGACATGGCTGTGGGGGCACGTTAGGGTGCTGTAAGGCCTCTCCCCCCATTCGGTCTAAAAGAACCGGGCCTTTGACTTTGCTCATGTCAGGACGAGGTCCTCTTCCTGTTCCTGACATGGCTGTGGGGGCACGTTAGGGCGCTGTAAGGCCTCTCCCCCCATCCGGTCTAAAAGAACCGGGCCTTTGACTTTGCTCAAGTTAGGGCGAGGTTCTCCTCCTGTCCCTAACAGGGCTGTGGGGGCGCATATGGGCATTGCAGGGCCTCTCCCCCCATCCGGTCTAAATGGAACCGGGCCTTCGACTTTGCTCAAGTTAGGATGAGGTTCTCCTCCTGTCCCTAACAGGGCTGTGGGGGCACGTTAGGGCACTGTAAGGCCTCTCCCCCCATTCGGTCTAAGTGGAACCGGGCCTTCGACTTTGTCGGGACGATGTTTCCCTTTCGTTTCTGACACAGTTTGTGCGAATTGTTCAAAGACATACAGGTATGCAACTTTCAATTAAAATGAAGTTATTGGTAGTACACCCATAAGTTTTTTGAGCTCCACGGTCGCGGGAGGTCGGCTCCTCTGAGTTCCTTAAGATAATAAGTTCCTGGCCGGACCTCTTCTTTGACTTGATACGGTCCTTCCCAGTTCGGGGCGAGTTTCCCCCAGTCCTGAGGTTGTGAGACAGCAGCTCGTCGAAGCACTAGATCTCCTGCTTTAAAGGCTTTGTTCTTGACCCGGGCATTGTAATATCGAGCAACTTTCTGTCTATAGGCTGCCATTCGAACCTGAGCAATCTCCCATCTTTCTTCCAGCAGGTCGAGGTTGGCTCTAAGATTTTGTGAATTTTGATGTTCGTCGAATGCCACGACCCATGCCGACGGGAGTTTAAGCTCAATTGGGATGACGGCTTCCGTACCGAAGGCTAAAGCGAAGGGGGTCTCCCCCATAGGTAGCCTCTGGGTAGTTCGATACGCCCACAGTACATGATAAAACTCGTCTGCCCAAGTTTCCTTCGCTTTTTCAAGCCTTGTCTTAATCCCCTGCAAAAGGATTCTGTTAGTCACCTCAGCTTCGCCGTTCGCCTGGGGATGGGCTACTGATGTGAAGTTATGGGAGATGTTTAGATCTTCACAGAATTCGACGAATTTTGCTCCCGCAAATTGCCGTCCATTATCAGTGATTAGGGTTCTGGGCAGATCGAACCTACACACGATCGACTTCCAGACGAAATCTTGCACTTTTGCTTCTGTGATTTTTGCTAGTGGTTCAGCTTCAACCCATTTGGTGAAGTAGTCGATCGCTACAAGGAGGAACTTCCTTTGCCCAGACGCCATGGGAAAGGGGCCAAGGATATCCATCCCCCATTGTGCAAAAGGCCAAGGGGCACTCAAGGGTGTGAGCTCGGTGGCGGGCTGTCTCTGGACGTTGGCGTATCTCTGGCATCGATCACACTTTTTGACATATTCAATCGAATCATGATGCATCGTTGGCCAGTAATATCCTTGGTGGAGCAACTTGTGGGATAAAGATCTAGCTCCCAAATGGTTTCCGTAAATTCCTTCATGTACTTCCCATAAGGCGTAGTCAGCTTCCGAGGGCCGGAGACATTTTAAGAGGGGTAAAGAGTATGATCTCTTGTACAATTTACCCTTATAAAGGAGGTATCTGGAGGATTGATTTCAGAGCTTCCGACTTCTTTCGCATCCTGGGGGAGGACTCCATCTCTGAGATAGATTATCAGTGGGTCGATCCAGCTGGGTTCGTGGTCAATCTCCATCACGGGCCGTGACTCTTCTGTACTCGGGTGCTTCAGAACTTCAAAGAGAATGCCTTTGGGCAACTCGGACGGAGCCAACGTTGCCAGCTTGGAGAGAAGGTCAGCTCTGGTATTCTCCAACCTTGGAATCTGCCTAATGTCGAAGCTGCTAAAGGCGGGGGTAAGCTCCTTTACTTTCTCAAGATATTTGGCCATACTGTCCTCCCACGCTTCATAACTCCCGCTGACTTGTCCCACCACTAGTTGGGAGTCGCTGTGTACCCAGAGTTGACCTATTCCCAGCTCTTTGGCGATCCTTAGTCCTACGATCAGAGCTTCATATTTCGCTCCATTGTTTGTTGTGGGGAACTCGAAATGCAGAGCGTACTCTATGATGACTCCCTCTGGACTGACCAAGATCAGGCCTGCGCCTGCGCCCGACATGTTGGAAGATCCGTCCACATAGAGGGTCCAAAAGCGATCGGAGGGATTAGCCTCTTCGTTGGGGGAGTTCGGTTGAGACTTCAGGTCATCAACTTCGCTTTGCTCAGGTTCAGCCTCCTTTGGGATGGTGCACTCTACTACAAAATCCGCCAGTATTTGGGCCTTCACTGCTGGTCTGGGTCGGTAGTTGATGTCGAATTTCGTGAGCTTGATCGCCTATTTTGCCATTCTCCCGGAGGTGTCCGCCCGGTGCAAGACTGCCTTGATCGGTTGATTGGTGAGTAGCGTCACGGTGTGCCCTTGAAAGTAGGGTCGGAGCCTCCGAGCTGCAATCAACAAGGCGTAAGTCAGTTTTTCTAATTTGGTGTACCTGGTCTCGGCGTCCCTCAGCGCACGGCTAACGTAGTAGACTGGTCGCTGGACTTTCACTTCTTCTTTGACAAGGACGGCCGTGAGGGCCATGGGAGAGACCGCTAGGTATAAAAATAGTTCCTCCCCAGGTTCAGGCTTTGCCAACAGCGGGGGTGAGCCAAGGTAGCTTCTTAACTCTTCGAACGCCTGTTGGCACTCAGAGGTCCAACAGAAGTTCTTCGGCTGCTTGAGGGTTTGAAAGAAGGGCAAGCACCGTTCGACCGACCTTGCGACGAAGCGATTAAGGGCCGCTATCCTCCCCGTGAGGTGCTGAACCTCTTTGATCGACTTTGGGGCGGCCATCTCCTGGATGGCGCAAATTTTCTCTGGATTGGCCTCGATCCCACGCCCTGATACCATGAAGCCCAGGAACTTTCCTGAGGTTATTCCGAAAGCGCATTTAGTGGGGTTCAACTTCATTCTATATTTTCGGAGAGCGTCGAAGGTCTCCTCGAGGTCGGTGACATGACTTCTGGAAGACTTACTTTTTACGAGCATATCATCCACGTAGACTTTCATGTTTTGGTCGATCTGCTCTTTGAAGATTTTGTTCACCAACCGTTGGTAGGTTGCGCCCGCATTCTTGAGGTCGAAAGGCATGACCCTGTAACAGTAAAGGCCACGATTAGTGATGAAAGCTATCTTTTCTTCATCTTCCGACGCCATTCTAATTTGATTATAGCCGGAGAACGCATCCATAAAGGTGAGGAGCTCATGGCCTGAGGTCGCGTTCACCAGCTGGTCGATTCTGGGAAGGGGGTAGCTATCCTTTGGGCAAGCCTTATTCAGCTTTTTGAAGTCTATGCACATCCTCCACTTGCCGTTTGCTTTTTTGACCAGGACAACATTGGAAATCCAATCAGGATAATTGACTTCCTTAATGAACCCGACCTTGAGGAGCTTATCCACTTCCTCGACTATCGCCTTCTGCCTCTCTGGGGCATGACTCCAGATTTTTTCTTTCATCGGTCGATGCTTTGGATCGACGGCCAGATGATGCTCCATGACTTTCGTGTCAATCCCCGGCATGTCCGCCGGAACCCAAGCGAAAACGTCCGTATTTCTTCGTAGAAAATCAATGAGGCGCGTCCGCACCTCCTCCCCCAGGTTGGAGCCGATTAGCGCTACATGTTCCGCGTTCCCGTCATTCAAAGGGATCGGTACCAGATCTTCGATCGGGGCGCCCCTCTCTTCGGTGAGGTCATTGCGAGCATCTAGTCCATCGACGGGATAGGGGTCAGATTGATCACTTCTTTGCAAGGCGATGTTGTAGCAGTGTCTGGCCAGGGCTTGGTCTCCCCAGACCTCTCCGATCTCCTGGTTGGTGGGGAACTTCAACTTCAAATGATAGGTCGATATGACAGCTCGGAGAGCATTGAGGCCAGGTCGGTCGAGGATGGCATTGTAGGCGGATGGCACCTTCACCACCAAGAAATTCACCAGAGCCCTGGACTGCTTTGGATATTGACCCGCGGCCACAGTCAAAGTTATCATCCCTTCCGTCGGAACGGCATCGCCGGTAAACCCTACCAAAGGGGAGCTAATCAGCCTCAGATGACCGTTAAGAGCAGACATTCTTAAAAAGGTATCATAGAACAAGATGTCGGCCGAACTTTCGTTGTCGACAAGAATGCGACGGACGTCGTAATTCGCTATATTCAAGAAAACTATGACTGCATCGTTATGAGGGAATTGGACTCCCTAGGTGTCTTCTTCGGTAAAGGTTATGGGTTCTTCAACCTTTTGCCGCTTGGGGGATACAGCCGGTATGTTGGTTGTTTTCCACTGGGGTCCTCCCGAGATGGTGTTGACGGAATCCGTCAGAGGCCGATCGTCCGGCCACCCCATGTCGGTGACCATAGTCGGAGGATGCGGGGCCTGGGAAACCAAGGGCGAGACCGGGGTCTGAGATACAACTGCGGAGGCCGTGGGTAGTTGTGCGAATGTCTCGCGAGAAGGCATCAGGTGAGGATCTAGTGGAGGAAAGGAGGAGTGGGTGCCGGATAAGATGATCGGAGGTGGATCCGTTGAGCGCTCCTTTAAGAACAAGGGTACTGCGAAGGTTCGCCGCCCTTCCTCTAGCGCCAATCCTGTTGGTGCAAAAATCCGCTTGCATCAGAGAAGCTGGAGTCGAGGGAGTCGCGATCGCCGTCGGGACTTGCAAAGAAAGTCTAAACCAGAGGTGGGGTTGCTCCAGCAAGACCCTCCGACGCTCAAGTCAGTTCTCTGCCTCAACAAGAATGGAGTGCTCGAACGAAGAATTTAGCAGAGTTTTGAGGTAAAAGAATGAGAGCTTATGGAATAATGTATCTGGGGTTTCTCTTTTATAGACGGAGAGGGCAACAGATTGATAGCGACGCCTGTAACCATCTGGTGGTGGGCCGCCCAGAGTCAGGAGGAATTTATTGCGAAGAGTAATGGAGTGGGGTCGTGGCTATCGCCGTGGCTCGCCACGTGGGATCAGTTAAGGGGAGTGGAGCAGCGTCTGCTGTCGTGACTCATCTGGGGGTGGTGGAATCGCACAGGATCCGCCATGGGGAGTGGAGCAGAATCATGACCGTTAATACGGTCTGTCAGGGAGTAATGGAGCTGCGTAGGGTTCGCCGCAGGGAGTGGAGCAGTGTTGTCCGTTACTATGGCCTGCCAGGGGGTCCAGATTGGTCGGTCAAAGTTCGGTTAGAGTCGGTAGCGAGGTCCGGTGCTTGTAGAAGTTTGGACGAGGTCTTCCCACAGTCGGAATAGAAGATGGAGCCTGGCTTCCGTAGGAATCCGAACAGAATCTACTTGCAGTCAGGGTCATGGACTGAGCCCGGCTCCCGTGGGAGTCCGGACGAAGTCTGTCCGCAGCCGTTGAGGTTGAGGGTGAAGCCCGGCTCCCGTAGGAGTCCGGGCGGAGTCTTTCTGTAGCCGTTGGAGTTGAGGACGAAGCCCGGCTCCCGTAGGAGTCCGGGTGAAGTCTTCCTGCAATTAAAGTCGTAGGCGAAGTCCGGCTCCCGTAGGAGTCCGGACAGGGCTTACCAGCAGTTGATGTTGAGGACGGAACCCGGTTCCCACAGGAGTCCGGGCGGAGTCTACTTGCGGTCGAAATTATCGACGGAGTCTGGGTCCCGTAGGAGTCCGGGTGAAGTCTGTCTGCAGTCGTTGGAGTCGAGGATGAAGCCCGGCTCCCATAGAAGTCTGGGTGAAGTCTTCCTGCAATTAAAGTCGAAGGCGAAGTCCGGCTCCCATAGGAGTCCGGACGAAGCTTACCGGCAGTCGAGGTTGGCGACGGAGCCCGACTCCCGTAGGAGTCCGAGTGGAGTCCCTCTTGAAGTTGGAGTCATGGGCAGAGCCCGGCTCCCGTAGGAGTCCGGGCGGAGTCCTCTCGGAGTTGAAGTCACGAGCGGAGCCCGGCTCCCGTAGGAGTCTGGGTGGAGTCCCCTGCAATTAAAGTTAGGCGCCCGACTCCCATAGGAGTCCGGACGGAGCTTACTGGCAGTCGAGGTTGGCGACGGAGCCCGGCTCCCGTAGGAGTCCCGGCAGAGTCCCTCTTGAAGTTGGAGTCATGGGCGGAGCCCGACTCCCATAGGAGTCCGGGCGGAGTCCTCTCGGAGTTGAAGTCACGGGCGGAGCCCGGCTCCCGTAGGAGTTCGGGTGGAGTCCCCTGCAATTAAAGTCGGGCGCAAAGTCCGGCTCCCATAGGAGTCCGGACGGAGCTTACTGGCAGTCGAGGTTGGCGACGGAGCCCGGCTCCCGTAGGAGTCCGAGCGGAGTCCCTCTTGAAGTTGGAGTCGTGGGCGGAGCCCGGCTCCCGTAGGAGTCCGGGCGGAGTCCTCTCGGAGTTGAAGTCGCGGGCGGAGCCCGGCTCCCGTAGGAGTCCGGGCGGAGTCCCCTGCAATTAAAGTCGGGCGCAAAGTCTGGCTCCCATAGGAGTCCGGATGGAGCTTACCGGCAGTCGAGGTTGGCGACGGAGCCCAGCTCCCGTAGGAGTCCGGGCGGAGTCTTTCTGCAGCCGTTGGAGTTGAGGATGAAGCCCGGCTCCCGTAGGAGTCCCCTGCAATTAAAGTCAGGCGCAAAGTCCGACTCCCATAAGAGTACGGATGGAGCTTACCGACAGTCGAGGTTGGCGACGGAGCCCGACTCCCGTAGGAGTTCGGGCGGAGTCCCTCTTGAAGTTGGAGTCGTGGGCGGAGCCCGGCTCCCGTAGGAGTCTAGGCGGGGTCCTCCCGGAGCTGATTCTGTTGAGAACTTTGGCTGTGGGTATTTTGTACCCAACACCGTCGAGGTTGGCGATGGAGCCCGGCTCCCGTAGGAGTCCGGGCGGAGTCCCTCTTGAAGTTGGAGTCGTGGGCAGAGCCCGGCTCCTGTAGGAGTCCGGGCGGGGTCCTCCCGGAGCTGATTCTGTTGAGAACTTCGGCTGTGGATATTTTGTACCCAACAATCATGATTCTATCAATTTTATTAACAATTAATATCAAATACATGTGTTTGAAAGATAAAATATAGAAAACATCCTATCGCATCATTCATGCAATTGGCTTATAGGACATTATTTTTTCATCTTGATCCTATATGGGTATCCAAAATTTTTTTAGTGAATAATCGATATGGGACTAAATACACGTCTGCATGGGTTTTTAAAGCTATGGTGTCCTCACCAGGTTGAGTCCAAATCCATACATCCATTCATAAATATCATAATTCGCCCATAGTCAACCTAATGAACCCATGCTGTAATATCTCCTAATTCACATAGATTATATTCTTAAAGCTATGGTGTCCTCACCAGGTTGAGTCCAAATCCAAACATCTATTCATACACACCATAATTAGCCCATAGTCAACCTAATGAACCCATGCTGTAATATCTCCTAGTTCACATAGATTATGGGCTAGGTTGACTCTAATATCATTTGTAACAACCCAGTATCTCATCCAAAAATACTAGCCAAAAGATATTATTTGAGTTTCTTAATCTTGTATGAATACCTAAGATCTTTCTAGCGAATAACCAATGTAGGACTAAATACACATCTGTATGAGTTCTCACAATAGTATTGTTTGCTATATTGATAAGATATAATAATAGACTATACATAAATTAAATGTATGCGATGTAAAATACCATAATAATCTTCAACATCTTAAAGTTGGTCCTCGAACTATCAAATCATTAGTTCGTGATTTTGTCATCAAACAATGTACACTATTAAATCCCATTTGTCTACTTTTGTGAGTTAAGATCTTATAATGTGGTTTTGCAAAGAATTCCGGTCAAGGGATTCTTGATATATTTTCACCTCAAGGAATTGCAAGTATGCTATTGGAGGGAGACCCAAGCACTCAACTGGATCAGTTTACTAGAAGGTCACTGGATCAGATCAACTAATAGTGGATTGAAAGGCATAAGGAATTGGATATAAGAGACCCCTGGTTTATTTGCTAATTTGCAAACAAAACTACATAGGTGAGCAAATTTGCCTTATAATTTCCATGTTCTCCAATTTTATGGTATGCACCTCCTATTATTTATTTGGATGCATGATGATGCAAATCAAATGACTCATTATAAAATATAAATTAAGAAAGTATATTAGTGCCCAAAAATTGGAGTACTTTCAACCAAGAGCAAAAGAACGAAAAGAAAGAAGAAAAGAAAAGAAAACATTATTGGAGTTATTTGTTAGATTGTTTTTGTATGGCATCAACAATGTTTGCTGATCTCATTCCTATCTGCACTTGAGCAGTATTTAGTATCACCCTAGAAAAAATGTAGCTTTTTGTGTTGAAAATATCTAAACTTAATTGTGCATGGATCTTAGAGTCCAAGTTTGATAAAATCAAGAGATGCTATGTACCGATCAAAGAGCCTTTTGTGTTTCCAAGAGTCCTCATTTTAATAAAGTGTTGGAAGACATAGGCGATTTCACGTATATATTTTAATATTTTTTTAAAAAAAATCATAGCAAAAAGTAAATAGATTAATCAAATTAATCTAACATGCATATGTATTTCTAAACTTAATTTTTTAAACACCACAGCAGAAAATAAGATTAAAATAATTTTAATCTGAATTTTGTATACATAAAAATATAAAAGCACATAGATCTATTTCATATGCTGAAATTGATATATGCTGAAATTCAGATTGTGATCAAATCACATACCTGTTTTGCAATCTCTTTCTTCAAAATTAGATTTGGAAGAGACGAGGCTCTCTGTTAGCTGCATAAGTATTCGGCCTCTATGAGTATCCACTCAGAATCAACCTGGAACGGCCCTCTATAATCTGAATTTTGATTTTTCAAAATTCAGCTTGCTGAATCTGAACGAAGCTTAGATCGCAATCAATGTTTGATCTTTCTCCTTGATCTTCTTCTTCTTCTCTTCTCTAATCTTTTTTCCTTCCTCATGTGCTGCTACCAGCACTAGAAACTAGCAATCAATGGATGCCCAACAGCTTTTGGGCATGAGATAAATTGAGACGCGCGTCCCAAGTGGTATGGCATGGGGATGCCTAAGGAGAAGAGAAAGAGGGAGGAAGAGAGAGCATGGGAGGTTCACTTGGGGTGGAGAGGGGCTGGCATGGATGGTTTTAAAATCTTAGAGGAGGTCCCTTTTTATAGGCACAAAGATTGAATCCTATTCAATCATATAATATATGTCCTACTTGCATTAAGATTCCTATTAACTTAAGTTATCCAACTTACATTAGGAAGCCCATTAGGTGTCAACTATTGGAGTCTTTGCACCCATAATTAGACACTATCTTTTGCACCTAAGAGACACCCCATATGAGAACTAAAGGCCCTCTAATCAATGGACACACCCAAATTGAACAATTCAAAGTGGCGCCCTATAATAACTATCAAGGAGATTCATAAGGGACTTGCACCTTTAATTTATGTGATCCATAACCTTAGATACCCAACAATTAGAGTCTCATGAATTTTATTCATGTAGGTAATCAGTAGATAATTAAGTTAGAATTAACTTATCAAATAAGAAATTTTAACTGAAAGAGAAATTGTGTCCAACCATATGCTCGCAAGGTTACCGTAAACCCAATGGATTTCTCTAAATCCAATTGACACTCATAAGCTCAATTACTAATTTCAGGCATGATCCCTTTATTGTGTGATCTCATAGATTCAATTCTATCTGATAGTGAGACATACAATGATCTATATCATTATATCATTGAAACTCTTTTCAATGGGTCAAAACAATTTCACTTTAACTCAATTAAGGATTGTTGATCCAAAACAACCCTAGTGAGCTCTCACAATCCATCAATGATACCTAGTAGTATTTAGTAAAAATCTAATAGAACTGAAATGAACCTCTAGGTGTAGTTAACGTATAATTCAGTCCCTCTATCGTGAGTCCCGACTAGATGGCAGATCATGGATAAATCGTCAAACCTCAACATCAGTCATATGATACATTCGATTAGCTTAAGTCCAGATGTGATGTCTATGAAAACTCTTTTCCATCAATCACTCTACTGTAGCCACAGATTCATGGACTAGCTTTTCAAATCTCATAGGACTACTCTCTATCAAGATTGATAGATCCTATCTTAATGCGCATCCTACTTCTACAGTGAACCAACTGTCGCCAATATCCACTACAAGAACTCATTGAGACCTATATTTATGTGTCAATCAAACTTCAGCAGCCTCACTATGAGCAGTAGTACCATCTCAAGTCAAAAGATCAATCACACAACTATAGCATCGAGACAATCACTGATGATTGAATAGAAATCCAAGTGATCTCTCGTATGGTCACGCTCAGTGCTAGTTATTCTCTAACAACCATCTGCATTTGTTGTCCTATGTCTCTACACAGTAGACTAGAGACCCATCTTTCCTAAAAAAAATGATTTGTGTGTCAGTCTGTCTGAATCCATCATCATCCTCATGATGATCCTATGATTGAGAGTATTTAGGAATCAAATATATGTCTCTAATTCTTAATACTTTGAGAATATATATCAATGCTAATTCTATGGACAATTCAAGACACATCACACTTGAATGAGAAAGAACTTGCTCCTTTTATTGATCATATCAATATATTAAGTACAAATTTATGCCTTAGATATATTATAATGTGTCAGCCATATTGGCTTCTAGAACAAACATCTAACAATCTCCCACTTGGACTAAAGCTAATTGGCCACAAATCTAAGTTTCATCTTTTCAAGGTGGACTTTCATTTTTATTTGGCTTAACTACTTAGTCAGTGGGTCTGCCATATTATCTGCAAAGTCTACTCTTTGCACCTCGATATGAGGTAGTCGCATAATTGCTGCTCTATGTGTTTGGATTTTTGGTGAGACCTTAGACTCCTTAGCAAGGGCTATGGTGCCATTGTCTTTACAGTACTGTGTCAGGGTATGACATCTAGTTCTACAACTAACATTAGAGCCAGAATTCATCCTACACATCTACAGTATATGCAGCCTCCATTGATCGAATATTCAAAACCATTCTGATATATCGAACAAGAATACATCCTCGACTCGCAACTTAGAATCTCCTCCAAAGATCAAGAATAAATTCTTAGTGCTCCTCATTTTAATTCGACTGATACCTGCTCATGACACTCACAGCAAGGGCAATATCAGGTCGAGTACATAGCATGATGTTGCTCCTAGATTGATTTTGATGATTACAAATCAGATTGAAGGGATTCAAATAATTTTAAAATAAAAAAGTCCTTATGATCTTCAAGGGCAAAATCATAATTTCACTAAAATCTTGATTTGATAGTACCATTTGGTAGAACAAATGATTTGAAATCTATTGATGAAAATTTCATTGTGTTTGGACTTATATTTTTGAAGTTATGAAGGTTTGAAGTGCATGAGTCGACTCATGAGTCAACTCATGGCACTGTGAGCTGATTGGCACACAAAAATTCTCCTTCGCACGCTAGTTTTCTGGCTTGGCACGACCTGTGAGTCGACTCATGAGTCGACCCACAAGGCATGAGTCGACTCATGAGTCGACCCCTGCTAATTTGAGCCAAGAAATTCCAGAAAAGCATTCTCTGGTTTTTGCAACAGAGGTCGACTCATGAGTCGACCCCTGAAGCATGAGTCGACTCATGAGTCGACCCCTGCGACGGGAAATGTCAGCAACGGCTATTTTTTTGCCCATTTTAATTGCCATTTATGCTTCCTAAAAATCCTCTAACGGCTCTTTATCTGCCTAAATTGTTTTCTCTTGCTTCTAATGCTACAAAATGCTTTAAATGATGAAAGAAATTGCAGATTAAATAGCGGATCAAACGTGAAATCAAATGTGAAGAGAAAGAGAGGAAAAAGAGAAGAACAGAAGAGAGGATCCGAAATTTGCAAGAAAAAGCCTGAGATCAACGAAAAATCCAAAGAGAAAAAGAGAGAGGATCCACAATATACCAGAGAGATTGTGATAGAGAAAAGCTAGATCTTTCAAGGAGAGAATTCTTCACGCCTATTGTTTCAACCTTGATCTAGAGATCGTTCAAAGCTTTCAAGAGATCTTCAATCAACGATCAACCTCTTCTCAAGCATTCGTTCAACCGTTCATTCATCTTGAGAAAATCTGAAAAAGGGGTTCTTCATTTGAGTAAAGCTTTTATTGTTATATTTGCTCATTTAAGGAGCTGTTATTGTATTAATCTGTGCTCTAAATATTCTTACTCTTTGTGAGTTTTTGTTCTTGTTTTTGGAGGATTTTCAAAACAAGGAAAGGTTGATCCGAACCTGAAATCGGAGTGTTTTGGGTTTACTTGTACCCGGGAAACAAGTGATCTAGCTTGGGATAGCTAGTGTCGGAGTTTCCGACGTCTTGTATTCTAGCTTGGGATAGCTAGTGTCAGAGTTTCCGACGTTTTGTATTCGGGTTGAATACAAAGGATAGTGGATTGAAATTCCCAAGTGGGATCTTGGGGAGTGGATGTAGGTGCAAGGTTAGCACCGAACCACTATAAATCCTTGTGTTTGTGGTGTGCTTTATCGCTTTATCTTATTTCTTTATTATATCCTTGCAATACTGCTTTAGGTAACTAATATTGATTTAAAGCCATTGTTTTGTTCTTCATAAGTTATCTGTTGGGCTTAAAATTTTTAGAAACTCAATTCACCCCCCCCTCTTGGGTTGCATAGCTGGGCAACAAGTGGTATCAGAGCCAGTGCTCTAGCCCTTCTTTGATCTAACAATCAAAGAGCCAAAGATCTATGGCAACCCATGTTGGAACTTCTCTAGCCGAGGGGCAATCAACAAACCGACCTCCACTTTTCAATGGGTCTAATTACACCTATTGAAAAGCTCGGATAAAGATTTTCATACAAGCACTCGACTATGATATGTGGAGTATCATAGTGAATGGTCCTCACACACCCACCAAGATTATAGATGGTGAGGAGTCAACCAAACCCGAGAAAGAATGGGATGAGGTTGACAAGAAATTGGCACAATTAAATGCCAAAGCTATGAATGTTCTTTATTGTGCACTAGATGCTAGTGAATTTATCGCATTTCTACTTGTGCATCTGCTAAAAAAATATGGAATAGGTTAGAAGTCACCCATGAGGGAACAAATCAAGTAAAAGAGTCTAAAATAAACATGCTTGTACATAAATATGAATTGTTCAAAATAGAGCATGATGAGTCCATAACTGCTTTGTTTACTCATTTTACTGATATAATCAATGGTTTAAAGAGTCTTGGCAAATCTTATACTAACAGTGAACTTGTAAGGAAGATTCTCAGGTCACTGCCAAGAACTTGGGAAGCCAAGGTGACTGCCATCCAAGAAGCAAAGGACTTGAACACTCTACCTCTAGAAGAGCTTCTTGGATCCTTGATGACTCATGAACTTAGCATGATGCAACATCAAGAGGATAAAATCAAAAAGAAAAGAACCATTGCCCTCAAATCCACAACTTCACTTGATTATGAAACAGATGACTCTGAAGATGAAGATCAGGATGAGGAGATGGCTCTCATCACCCGAAAATTCAAGAAGTTTCTAAGAAAAAGGAAACAGGGGATGAGAAAGAAATTCACAAAAGGGGATCAAAGCATAGAAAAGGAGAAAGATCAAACCCCTATATACTACGAGTGCAAGAAGCCAGGATATTTCAGATCCGATTGTCCTCAATTGAAGAAAGGTCCAAAGAAATTCAAAAAGAAGGCAATGATGGCGACCTGGAGTGCGAGTGATGACTCAAGCTCCGACGAGGAAACCTCAACAGAACAAGCGAATCTGTGCCTGATGGCACATGAAAATGAGGTAACTTCTAAATCCACTAGTGAATTTACTTTTGAAGAATTGTAAGAAGCATTCTATGATTCAATTGATGAATTAAAGAAACTAGGGAAGAAAAACAAAGAGCTGAAATTGGAAAATCAGTCCTTAGTGAAACAAGCTGAAATTCTTTCAATTGAAAAATTCACATTGATTCAAGAAAATCAAAACTTTAAGGATGAAATTAACAGGCTGAAATCTATAGTAGATAAGTTCACCTTAAGTTCAAACAAGCTAAATATGATCCTTGATAATCAGAAAGCTATATATGATAAGGCTGGACTTGGTTATAAACCCCTGAAGAAACAAAAATTTCTGAAGGATATTTATGCAAATTATTCAAGCAAAAAGTCTACAAATATTACTTGTTTTAAATGTGGAAGAATAGGACATAAATCATACACATGTCTTATTAACAAATATGCAAACACAAAGAAAATATGGGTTTCAAAAGGAACCATTCTGACTAACCTGAAAGGACCCAAGAAAGCTTGGGTACCTAAGACAGAAACTTGATCTGTGCTTGCAGGTGTGTCTAGCATCCCAAGAAGGAAACAGGAAATGGTATCTTGACAGCGGATGCTCGAGACACATGACTGGTGATGAATCACAATTCATCACGCTTGATGCTAAGGATGGAGGGATGGTCACCTTTGGAGATAATGGCAAAGGAAAGATCATCGGGATAGGTAACATTGGTATCACTCCCTCCAAATACATTGAGAATATTTTACTAGTTAAAGGTTTAAAGCATAACTTACTTAGCATTAGTCAATTCTGTGATAAAGGGTATAAAGTAAGTTTTGAATCATCTGTTTGTATTGTGACAAGTCCTATTAACGATGGCATTAAATTTATAGGACATAGGCATGGCAATGTTTATATGGTAGACTTGAATGATTTAACTAAATTAGACATGCAATGCCTAGTTTCCTTAAATGCTAAAATAAATGAGACTAGTTGGCTGTGGCATCGTAGACTTGCACATATTAGCATGCATTCTCTTTCAAAATTAATCAAAAAAGATTTAGTTCTCGGTTTGCCAAAATTGAATTTTGAAAAGGATAGAATTTGTGATGCATGCCAATTAGGTAAACAAACTAGAGTATCATTTAAATCCAAAAATACTATTTCAACTTCTAGACCTTTAGAGCTCTTACATATGGATTTATTTGGACCAACTAGAACCACTAGTCTAGGAGGAAAACGATATGGATTTGTAATAATTGATGATTACTCTCGTTTTACTTGGATTTTCTTTTTAGCTCACAAAAATGAAACTTTTCAAATTTTCACGAAATTTCATCGAAAAGTCACTAATGAAAAAGGGCTTTCAATTCAAAATATTAGAAGTGATCATGGAACAGAATTTGAAAATCATGAATTTGAAAATTTTTGTGATGAAAATGGAATTGGCCATAACTTCTCTGCTCCTAGGACACCCCAACAAAATGGGATAGTTGAAAGGAAAAACAGAACCTTAGAAGAAATGGCCCGTACCATGCTTTGTGAAAGCAATCTTCCAAAATATTTTTGGGCAGAAGCTATTAACACAGCATGTTACATTTTAAATCGTGCTTTAATTAGACAATTTTTAAAGAAAACCCCCTATGAACTTTGAAAAGGAAGAAAACCAAATATTGCCTATTTTCATGTTTTTGGTTGCCGATATTTTGTATTAAATAATGGCAAAGAAAAACTTGGTAAATTTGATGCAAAATCAGATGAAGCAATCCTTCTAGGTTACTCCTCCACTAGTAAAGCATTTAGAGTGTTCAACAAAAGAACCTTAGTAGTTGAGGAGTCCATACATGTTGTCTTTGATGAATCTAACGATCTTTCTTCAAGGAAGAATGAGGGTGTTGATGATGCAGATCCACTAATAGAAGGTATGAAGGAGATCACTCTGAAAGATTCAGCAACTCCAGAAGACAAGGATCAAGAAGATGAACAAAATGAGAAAGGTGAAGAAATTCAAGAACAACCTCAAGGTACAAATGACTTACCCAAGGAATGGAGGTATGTTCACAACCACCCTAAGGAATTAATTATCGGTGATACTATGCATGGGGTAAAAACACGTTCTTCACTTAGAGATGTACTTAATCATTGTGCTTTTGTATCTCAACTTGAACCTAAAACTTTTGAAGAAGCTGAAAATGATCATAACTGGATTAATGCTATGCAAGAAGAACTCAGTCAATTTGAAAGAAATAATGTTTGGACCTTAGTGAAAAGACCTAAAGATTATTCAATAATTGGCACAAAATGGGTCTTTAGAAACAAGTTAGATGAGCATGGAAATGTAATTAGAAATAAAGCAAGACTGGTTGCTAAGGGATATAATCAAGAAGAAGGAATTGATTTTGATGAAACCTTTGCACCTGTTGCTAGATTAGAAGCCATTAGACTTCTACTTGCTTATGCTTGCTTTATGAAATTCAAACTATTTCAAATGGATGTTAAAAGTGCATGGATATATTTCTGAAGAAGTATATGTAGAACAACCCCCTGGATTTGAAAATCATGCTTTTCCCAATCATGTCTTTAGATTAAATAAAGCTTTATATGGTCTAAAACAAGCACCTAGAGCATGGTATGAAAGGCTAAGCAAATTTCTACTAAATAATGGTTTCTCAAGAGGCAATGTAGACACAACCCTATTTATTAGAAGAAACCAAAATGATATGCTAATTATACAAATTTATGTTGATGACATAATTTTTGGGTCTACTAATGAATCCCTTTGTCAAGACTTTGCTAAGCTTATGCAGGGAGAGTTCGAGATGAGCATGATGGGAGAACTCACTTTCTTTCTCGGACTCCAAATCAAACAATCAAAAGAGGGAATCTCCATCACCCAAAGCAAGTACACCAAGGAACTACTCAAAAGATTTGGAATGGAGAACTGCAAACCTATTGGCACACCAATGAGTCCCTCAAGTAAGCTTGACAAGGATGATGAAGGTAAAAGCGTAGACTTAAAATACTACAGAGGTATGATTGGCTCATTATTATATCTAACTGCAAGTAGGCCTGATATCATGTTTAGTGTTTGCTTATGTGCAAGATATCAATCTAATCCTAAGGAATCTCATTTGAATGCTGTTAAAAGAATCCTTAGATACTTAAATGGTACACAAACTATAGGGTTATGGTACTCTAAGGACTCACAAATTAATTTGTTAGGATATTTTGATGCTGATTTTGCTGGATGTAAATTAGATAGAAAAAGCACAAGTGGAACTTACCAATTTCTTGGAGTTAACCTAATCTCATGGATTAGCAAGAAACAAAATTCGATGGCACTGTCTACGGCTGAGGCCGAATACATTGCAGTCGGAAGTTGTTGTGCTCAAATCTTGTGGATTAAGCAACAACTCGAAGATTTTGGAATCAAACTTAATGAAACTCTAATAAAATGTGATAATACAAGTGCCATAAATCTATCTAAAAATCCAATACAGCACTCAAAATCCAAACATATTGAAATAAGACATCATTTTATAAGAGAACATGTTCAAAACAAAAATGTAATTCTTGAATATGTTTGCACTGAAAATCAATTAGCCGATATCTTTACAAAGGCCCTTAGTGAGGATAGATTCTGTGAAATTAGGAGAAATCTAAGAATTCTAGATCTATTTGCCTAAACTTCTCTTAATTATTATCAAATATTCTTAGAGCTCAATTTCCAACAACTATCCTGGTTTCAAAAGATCAGTTTTATCACTCTAAAAACTTATCATTGAGCAAAATTCCTTCTCCCAAAATTTTGAATTTTTCTGGAATTTATTTGCATTTTTCTTGATTTTCTGAACTTCATGAGTCGACCCCCATGAGTCGACTCAATGGCAAACTTGTAAATCCCACCAACTTCCATCGGGTTCATTGTTTTTAAAATGGGAAACCCTGTTTACGAGACGACTCATCTTCTCGTCGTCTTCCTTCCGAAAGCCGTCCTCTCCAACTCTTTTTGCTCCAAATCCAAGGATCAATTCTGAGGCAATTCTCCCTCCTTCTCTCCACCAAAAATCGCCTCCTTGAAAAGGACTTTTCTGTGCTTTCTCGCAGTGATAGGCGCGGGTGGAACGTGCCCTAGAACTTCACCGTTCATTCAAAATCCACTTCTTTTCTCCACCAAAATTCTTCTTTACTCTTTTGTGATCCCTCCTCCACTGAATTCAAGTCTTCTTGTCTGCTACTTTATTGGATATGGCTCCAAAGATGAAACTTCCCCAAAGGAGGAAATCAATCCGAGAGCCTGAGGAAATTGTTCGAAAGAAAAGGCATGCTCAGTCTTCCAGTATTCCCGATCCAGTTTCAGTTCATGCTCAAGGTCTCTCTCAATCCTCCATAAGCCCTAGTGTAAATCTTCTTTCTGATAGAAAAGTAGAAACCGGGAAAAATATAGATTTTCGGTTCTTTGAGAAAGAAGGTTTTACTTTTGCTACCAAGATCAAAAATCAAGGATGGGAACTTTATTGCTCTCTTAAGGAAGTCACCTATGTTGATCTAGTCAGAGAGTTCTACCAGAACCTAAATTATGGAAACGGGTCTGTGACTTCAACTGTAAAGGGGATTGACATCTGTTTGGATTCTAGGATATTGGGAGAGATACTTCAGTTGCCTAGTGAAGGATACTCATATATGGAACTCCCAATTAAAGAAGAAGGGATCAGAATTATCTTAGGAGAAGATTTTTCAGGAAGTTTAAACAGATTGGAAGCAAAGCTACTGTCCATTGAGATGAGGGTCCTGCATCAGATTGTGACAAAACTTTTCTTTCCTAGGAGTGGTAGACATGACTTACTATCTGGCAGAGATGTATGTGTCATGTTTCATATCATCACTCAGACCTCCCTAAACCTCCCTGCACTTATGATAGAGGCCATGAGAGAAACTTTGAACAGATCCAAGGCACACTTGCCTTATGGTATGGCCCTTACTAGAGTATTCAGGAGGTTTGGAGTTAGCTGTGAGGGGGAGACACCTACCAAGCTCTCACATGTGGACACTTTCAACCAACACAGCCTGCACCGAATGGGAATTTTAAAGACTGTTGGTGGTTGGATCAAGGGCTCTGAAGAAAGAGCTGAGGAGAGAGCTGAGGAAAGAGCTGAAGACAGAACTGAAGGCAGAGTAGAAGAAGAAGGTCCATCTTCTCCTGTACATGACTTCAGGGCAGCTTCACCAGATACCCAATTCATTCCTGATACTGAGGCTGGCCCTTCTGAGTTTACTTGGATGCCCACACCAGTGTATCAGCCAGAGAGCAGAGCACCTCCATCAGAGTTCAGACTGGCTGACGATCAGATCGAGCATATTTCACAGCGTGTGGCTTCTTTGCTGTCTAGCCAGTGGAGTAGTACTTCTTTTGCACCTGGAGCTACTTCTTCTGATCAGACCATTACTCTCCACATCTCCACTGTATTTCAGATGATTTCAGATCAGTCCGTTAGGATACAGCAGCTTGAGGATACAGTCTGGAGACTTACTGACAGAGTTCTTGACTTGTAGGGGCAAGTCCTTGCATTGGCCCATCTCCAGCCACAGGAGTCTACTATTGAGGTCACAGACCTCACTGTAGAGGCTGGAAGGCTCAGAGGAGCATTAGAAGGTGGATATGAGCTACTGAGGAAAGAGATCAGAGGATCGAGTGAGCATGCTACCATCCAGTTCACTGCTCTACTTCAATCTGTTTCCAGAGCACTGAACGTACTTGATTCTATCAGACTCACCCTTTCTGTTCAGTCCCTAGCATCTCAGCGTTCTCAGCCACCCAGTTCATCTTGTTCTCCTGCTCGTGCCAGCACTTCCACTCGTGGCAGAGGCAGACGGGGTAGAGGACGCACTTCTGATCCATTATCTCCTCACCCTATATCTGATGACTCTGATCATTGACTTATCTAGATCTTAGGAGTTAGTATCTTATTCTAGGATCTATACCTTGGGGCCATGTATTGACATTTAGCTGGTTGAATTTTATGTATTGAAACAATTATAATATTAATGGAATCATCTTTTACCTATATTTCTACCTCTTTGTAATGATTATATTTTGGTTATATTTCAATCACTGATACATCTATTGAAATATTATCTTCTCCTTGTTGTTGTTTGCTATTGATAATTGCTATATTAAGGGGGAGCAAACATTTGTGAAAAACTCTAAAGAGGAGGAAATTAAAGAATATTTCAAAAAAAAGAAAAGAAAAGGAAGAGTTAACTATATTTGATGATGTCAAAAAGGGGGAGAAATTAAAATTAAACAAAAATTGAAATTAGACAAAAAGCAAAATCCTAAATTATGAGAAAAAGGGGCTAAATTATGAGAAAAGGGGAGAAATTAAATTAAAATAGCAAAACCCTAAATTATGAGAAAAAGGGGCTAAATTATGAGAAAAAGGGAGAGAAATTAAATTAAAACAAATATTGAAAAAATTAAACAAATATTGGAGAAATTAGACAAAAACAAGGATTGAAAGATTAAACAAAACTTTGAAAAATTTTGGTATCAAAATTTGGTATCAGACAGAACTTTAACAAAAAGTCATCCATCAAAAGCAAAATCATGAGTACAATGCAAATAAGTATTTTTTTTTATATAAGCTCTGATATTCAAACTTGCTTTTGAAATTTTACTCACCTTGATACATCAATAAGAAATTTGTTTTACTCTGATACATCCTACAATTTCTTTTAACTTGATCTGATACATGATAACATACAGTGTGAAGGTTTCTCTAATATATTATAACATTTGCTCTGATACAGTATGAAATTTTCTCTGACATTTGCTCTAATACAGTGTGAAATTTTCTCTGACATTTGCTCTAATACAGTGTGAAATTTTCTCTGATACATTATAAAATTTTCTTGCTCTGATACATTATAAAATCTTTTCTGATATCATTGTAAAAATTATTTTTGCTCTGATACATAGAAAAAGTTATTTATCTTCTCCTGCTCTGATATATCTTGAACTCAAAATGATCTAATACCCTTTTCAAATCTTTAAGAAAATGGACAAACTATTTTTGCATTTATATTACATGCCAAAAGAATCATACTCTTTTCAAGCATATACACCTATAATGGATTCTTTTGAAATTAATGCATTAACATAAATATTTTTGTTCAAATGTTTTGTCATCATCAAAAAGGGGGAGATTGTTGCTCTTAGATTGATTTTGATGATTACAAATCAGATTGAAGGGATTCAAATAATTTTAAAATGAAAAAGTTCTTATGATCTTCAAGGGCAAAATCATAATTTCACTAAAATCCTGATTTGATAGTACCATTTGGTAGAACAAATGATTTGAAATCTATTGGTGAAAATTTCATTGTGTTTGGACTTATATTTTTGAAGTTATGAAGGTTTGAAGTGCATGAGTCGACTCATGAGTCAACTCATGGCACTGTGAGCTGATTGGCACGCAAAAATTCTCCTTGGCACGCTAGTTTTCTGGCTTGGCACGACCTGTGAGTCGACTCATGAGTCGACCCACAAGGCATGAGTCGACTCATGAGTCGACCCCTGCTAATTTGAGCCAAAAAATTTCAGAAAAGCATTCTCTGGTTTTTGCAACAGAGGTCGACTCATGAGTCGACCCCTGAAGCATGAGTCGACTCATGAGTCGACCTCTGCGACGGGAAATGTCAGCAACGGCTATTTTTTTGTCCATTTTAATTGCCATTTATGCTTCCTAAAAATCCTCTAACGGCTCTTTATCTGCCTAAATTGTTTTCTCTTGCTTCTAATGCTACAAAATACTTTAAATGATGAAAGAAATTACAGATTAAATAGCGGATCAAAC
Source organism: Elaeis guineensis (assembly GCF_000442705.2). Taxonomy (NCBI): domain Eukaryota; kingdom Viridiplantae; phylum Streptophyta; class Magnoliopsida; order Arecales; family Arecaceae; genus Elaeis; species Elaeis guineensis. The sequence goes on along the minus strand of NC_025993.2, from coordinate 76,291,962 downwards.
GTGAAATCAAATGTGAAGAGAAAGAGAGGAAAAAGAGAAGAACAGAAGAGAGGATCCGAAATTTGCAAGAAAAAGCCTGAGATCAACGAAAAATCCAAAGAGAAAAAGAGAGAGGATCCACAATATACCAGAGAGATTGTGATAGAGAAAAGCTAGATCTTTCAAGGAGAGAATTCTTCACGCCTATTGTTTCAACCTTGATCTAGAGATCGTTCAAAGCTTTCAAGAGATCTTCAATCAACGATCAACCTCTTCTCAAGCATTCGTTCAACCGTTCATTCATCTTGAGAAAATCTGAAAAAGGGGTTCTTCATTTGAGTAAAGCTTTTATTGTTATATTTGCTCATTTAAGGAGCTGTTATTGTATTAATCTGTGCTCTAAATATTCTTACTCTTTGTGAGTTTTTGTTCTTGTTTTTGGAAGATTTCCAAAACAAGGAAAGGTTGATCCGAACCTGAAATCGGAGTGTTTTGGGTTTATTTGTACCCGAGAAACAAGTGATCTAGCTTGGGATAGCTAGTGTCGGAGTTTCCGACGTCTTGTATTCTAGCTTGGGATAGCTAGTGTCAGAGTTTCCGACGTTTTGTATTCGGGTTGAATACAAAGGATAGTGGATTGAAATTCCCAAGTGGGATCTTGGGGAGTGGATGTAGGTGCAAGGTTAGCACCGAACCACTATAAATCCTTGTGTTTGTGGTATGCTTTATCGCTTTATCTTATTTCTTTATTATATTCTTGCAATACTGCTTTAGGTAACTAATATTGATTTAAAGCCATTGTTTTGTTCTTCATAAGTTATCTGTTGGGCTTAAAATTTTTAGAAACCCAATTCACCCCCTCCTCTTGGGTTGCATAGCTGGGCAACACATGACATACATGAAGCTTCCTATTGTCGAAGCATAAGAAATTCTACTCATGCACTTAATCTTCTCAGATGTGGTCGGACACATCATCTTGGAGAGATGAATACCATGCCTAAGAGGTAAAAGACCTCTCTTAGAGTTTTTCATGCTAAACCTCTTCAGCATCTTCTCTATGTACAGCTTTTATGACAAGCCAAGTATCCATTTAGATCTATCCCTATAGACTTTTATTTTGAGAATATAAAATACTTCCTCTAGATCTTTCATGGAGAATTCTTTGGACAACCATCTTTTGACCAGGGTCAGCATGGGAATGTCATTTTCAATAAGGAGAATATCATCCACGTATAATATGAGGAAGGTGATCGCGCTCCCACTGACCCTCTTGTATACTAAAGGTTTCTCTTCATTTTTGATGAAATCAAATGATTTGATTGCCTCATCAAAATGATGGTTCCAACTCCGAAAAGCCTGCTTTAATCTCATATAGACTTTTGTAGCTTGCAGAATCTGTGATCACCATCATCGGATGTGAAACCCATAGGCTGCTCCATATAGATATCTTCTTCAAGATATCCATTCAGGAAGATAGTTTTCACATCCATCTGTCAGATTTCATAATCATAATAAGCTACAACAGCAAGCAGAGTGTGGATGGAATTCAGCATGGCTATAGATGAGAAGATTTTTTGATAGTCAATGCCTTCACGCTGACTATAACCTTTAGCCTTAAGTCTAGCTTTATAGGTCTCTACCTTACCATCGGTATCTATCTTTCTTTAGTAGATCCATTTACACCCAATAGGTACAATATCCTCAGGTGGATCTACTAAAGTCCATGAAGGAACCAGATCTAGGGTTTCAGGGTTAGATCTTGAAACTTTTTCAAGATCAGGCAGCGAAAGATTAAAATAAATCAAAATTTATCTTATAAAATCAGAGAATCTCTAGATCTAAGATCCTATTACATGATTATTACATGGTATTAAATCAAAAATTAAAATATAAAGAGCAAGAACTACATGTTGATCATATCAACATGTTTCTATACTACATCTAATGTATGTAAAATATAATAGATCAGATCTATTACCTTGCAAGTTAGACGTTCTAACTTTGTTGATCCAAACTTGAGGATGATGTTGCGAGCCGCACATACATCCGACCTCTAGGAGTCATCCACATGAGCCCACGAATTACGATCAGAAGTCTTGGTCCAAGAAATCAGCACAATATGCTAGTACTGTGCTGATCCTTCTTCGATGGTGGATCAGATGCCTTCTTCTTCTTGATTTAGACTCTTCCAAACATAAAAAATAAAAAAAAGAGTTTTAGATGTGAGACACTCTCAGAAAACTCACAGATGAAGGAAGGGAAGAGGTGAACACAGCAACCCTAGAAGAAGACCCTCTTCTTCTTCTCTTTTCTCTAACCCAGACACTTAGTTTTTTATCTATTATATCTCTATGCCCCTATACTTTTTCTTCCTAATTTTCACACACCTCAAAGGTCTCTCAATGCTCTATAATTCATAAAAATTAAAAAAAAAATCATCTTAAATAAAAAGATATGAAGAATCCTTGTCTAGGTCAAATACCTAGTCAAGAAAAATCCAAACAGGGCAAGACAAGGGGTACCCAACTCATGGGCGCCTCCTCTTTCTTTTTTTGCCATGGATCACCAGCAAAAGGCACACAATATATTTCATAAAAGTCATAAAAATCTCAAAAATAATTTGGATAAAATCAGTGCCATATGAAAAGAGTTTTGGTTTCCTAAAATTCTATCTCATAGAATTTGAAATCCAAACTAATTCCTACTTTGACTTGGACCACAACCGCATTCCATATAAGAGAGAAAGAGTAGAAAGCTTTGGGTGTGCGTGAAGGCCTGGGAGAGAAGGTTTTGTCGCACAAAATAAGAGAGAGTAGGTGTGGGGGGCTAAGGTGGCGCAAGGTGGAATCCTAGTCTTACTAAGATTCAATCTATGACTTGTTCAAATTTGGTTTCTCAAACCAAATCAAACTAAAATCAAATCAACTTAATTAAAATAGGTCTTAACCCAATTAAGAACTTAATTTAATCAAATTAAATTAGATTTAAATCTGATTTAATTTTTTAATCGAATTAGAAATTAGGTTGACCCAAGTCCTAATTAGACTAGGACTAGTTTTTTTTTGCACTTGGCTTATCCAATAAATCAATTGGACTTGATCCAATCAAGTTCAAACTAAATCTAATTAAATCATATTCAATTAGACTTAATCTCAACTCATTGGCTAAATCAAATTAAGTCAATTAGCAATCGAATTGCTAATCGATCCTCCTGCAACACTTGTACTAGGTTAAATGTCAATCATATTGATCGTTTAACTCTAGAACGATTCTTAATCGTTGATCAACCATCCGATCAGACTGTGAACTCAAATATATGTGACCTCATAAGTTTGAACCTAAGTCGATAGTATAGAAATAAATTTTTATACCAATCGAAGTGACCATCTAGCAATGGTATCCGACGGCCGGATAGGTCGAATGTGTAGAACAACATTCTTAGAACCCATGCGGATATAGTTTTCATATAATATATCCCCTTGACCAAAATGCTCATAGGTGTTAGATGTGTGCCCTAGATGCCAGATTGGCTAACACATTCCTGTACAAATATAAGGATAAATTTATAATTTTGACTATAAATAAATAAAAGGGTTATTCTACTATCACATTGTGTACATTATGTTTGTGATACATCCTTTGAGTTAGTAGGAATGTTAATTCATATTTTTAAAAGTTAAAAATTTAAGGCATGAATTTACATAACTAACTCATAAACATCTCCTGACCATAGGATCATCACGAAGATGGTGATCGATCCGGAAGGTTGGTATACGATCGCTTCCTTAGGGTAGATGTGTCTTGAGTCTACGGTGTAGAGATATTGGAGTGAGAGTACAGATATTTGTTGAGAATGAGAGTACTGAGCATGATCACCTCGAGCAATCATAAAAAAATCTACCTTCTCATCGATGACTAGCTCGATGCTGCAGCTGTGTGTCTAGTTCTTTGACCTAAGGTACATCGATAGTTCACCTTGAGTGTGTTATAGTTTGACTATACCATAACTCGATCTTCTAGCCATTCAAAATTCTGAGGTGTATGTTGGCCGTAGCATATTCATTGTAGGAACCAGATTGCACCAAGATGGGATTTATCAACCTCGGTAGATGAGAGGAGTAGTCCTATGATGATCGAAAGATCGAGTTCTTAAGGCCATGGTCATGGCAGAGTGAAATAATGAAAAAAAAATTTCCATTGGGGTTTCACATCAGACTCGGATCAATCGATTGATTCATATGACTGATGTTGGGTTTGACGAGTTCACCTTAACCCTAATTCAATCGAAACTCATGATAGAAGGACTCAATCATACAGGTAGCTGCACCAAGAGGTTCGTCTTCATTTCTGATGGATTGCCACCATATACTGCTAGGTGTCACTGATGGATTTTGAGAGCAATTAGAATATTCTTGATGATCGATCATTCTAATTATCTAAATCAGAAGAGTTCTGATCCATCGAAAGGAGTTTCGATGATGTCGATGATGAGATCAGGACATGTCTCACTACCATATAGAAATGAATCTAACTAGATCACACAAACAAGAGTTAGGGTCTGGATGTCATCAATTGAGCTAGCCCAGTTCGATTGATTTGGATTAGATCCAATTAGGTTCAAGGAAATCGTACTAGCACACGATTGAGCCTAACTTTCTCCTCGTGTAATCTTTTCTATCTCGACTGAGCCAAATGTGATTTGACTCACTCAAAGAATCTTGAAAAGGTCTCTCACAATCTGACTAGAGCCAATCCAGCTCAGAAAAGATTTATCTTAATTCATGAGATGAATTTAAGACAACACCTGTTAATTTTTGTCACCTGCCATTTTCATTTTAGGACATTGGTCAAATGTTGATCCATGGACCTTGGACTGAAGGCCACTTGGCAAAAGGTTATTGGAGATTTTTTTTTGGAGTGTCCACCTACTAAATTGGGCCTCAAAATGGGTGCCATATTCAGATTGGGCGTGTGCCCCAAGTGGATAAGGATAGAGTCCCATGAGATGAGGACTCTGATCCCTTGATCAACTTGGACTGTGGGGCGCAAATCTCACTGTGCTTATCCAGTGTTGGCACCAATAGTAGGAGAGATTGTAGGGATTCTTATCTAATATGATCAGATGACATCACTCCATCAATCAAAATTTTTCCAAAATTAATTGGAATTTTTTGATTGATCAAATGATGTGGCACTACATGGCATAGCAGGGTCTATTTAAACCCTATCTGCGCCTAGGGTTTAGAGACTCTGTGCAATAACCAGCAAAAGCCTAAATTCTCTCCACTTCTCTATACCTTTTCTGCTCCTTTCCCTCCCCTCTTCACATCCAAGAGGTTGGGCATCCATCTGGTGCTTGTCCAAGGCATGGTGGCTTCCTGATTAGAAGGCTGCAGAGATTTATCGAGAAGCTATTGCTCCAGCTTCAGAAGATCTTTTGAAGATCTTTCAGATCAGATCCAGATCTGATTTTTGGAGTAAAGATTCATGAGGAGAAGATAATTCAGATCCTACTTGAGTGGATATCGGTAGAGGCCAGGTGACTGCATGGCTATTTTAGAACCTCGGGCATTGCTGTGATCATCTACAGGGTAATCTAGTCATCCTAGAGGTATTTCTCTATTCCTCATATTTTTAGATTTAATTTTAAATTTAATATCAGATAATTGGAATTAGATCTAATAGATCTTAGATCTAAAATATCATAGGATAATTTTTTGAAATATTCTGCCCTAGATCTCATCAGATCTAGAAGATCCTACAAGGAAAAAGTCGATTTTTCCTTCAACTGGTATCAGAGCCAGGTTGACAGCTCTATTTTAGATCTAATTTAGATCTAATTTTTATTTTTATTTATCTAATATTAATGGATTTTAGATGTCACATCATTTATGATAGGATTTAAAATCAAAAAAATTTAAAATTAAATCTAAGTAGATCTAACATGTATGAGATGCATGACTAGACTAGAAGTAGTTTGATCTATGAATAGTCTTATAGTTTTATATTTTAATATGATTAAAATATAAATTAGATCTAATTTATTTTCTATTTTTTTAATATTATAAATATTATATTCAGATCAAAAAATAAAAAATAAAATTTTAATTAATACATAAGATTGATCTGTTGCATGCCTAGACTAGTTGTAGAATTATTCTAGTAACTATCTAGAATAGATTTTATATTGAATAGTTTAATTTAAATCTTATTTTTTAGATATTATATATGATGTATCAGATCTGAAAGCATACTAATTAGATCAGATTTTAATACATGAGATGTATGCAAAGCATGTATAAGTTAGATCTGAAATTATATATGTGATATGTAACTTAGATCTAACTAGTTTTGTAGTTAAATTAATATTTCTGATTAAGGTGTTCCTCATGGCCGTCCGATCATAAAAATAAAGTAGGATTTAATACCCTCTCCTCCCATTCAATGGGGTGTTCTTATGGCGTGTAGGGGTGCTGCACGTTCATCCTTAATCAAAAATCAAAATTTACTTTTCTACAAAATCCTAGATCCTGAAATCCTAGGATTTATTTACATGTTTTATTTATGAACCCAAGACTTAATTAATGAATTAAGCTTATGAAATTAAATTAGGTCTAAAATTGAGAATTTTAAATCTAAGCCATTTTCATAAAATTGGGTTCGGGCTTGGGTAGCTCAATTAGGTCTAGCGGTTGATCAAATTGAATCAAAAGTTGGTTAGGTGGGATCATGAAAGCTAATAATTGACCATCTTAATAGGATTAAGTCTAGGTCAAGGTCGAATCATATTTAGATGTGACTCGATCAAGTTAAGACCTAATTTGGCTCAGTGGTTAGAGTCTGGATTGTAGACTAACCCAATTGGTTCTGGTTCGACAATTTGGTGTCTAAGGTAAGTTGGGAAAATGCGATCGATTGGTTTTTAATTGGGAGCTACTCGACTCGAATGCATTCTTGTTAAGTTAATGGCATATCCCTTCCATCGATCTCACTTACCTAGCCATATGGGTCAATCCAGTTCTGATTTGAGGTGGCTAATAATTCGAGCTAACCCATGCCACTAGGTTAGTCATAATTGTTATGACTATGTCAAGTCAAGTTTAATGAGACCTAAATCAAATCTTCCTAAAAAAATATTAAGTCTAAGATTTTCCACCATTGTGGATGTGCGGGCCCTTCCTGGGGTTGATTATTCTCGGTTGGTTATAGTGGCTCAGTTACACCGAAAAGATGCAACCATGTCTATTAGGCATTGGATGCTATGGATTAGAGGATGGGTTGTGCTCAATATTTCAGATACGATGAGGGACCCAATCAGGAATCTAATTCATGCAAATGGTGGATCTGACTTAACTAAGGATTGGAGCAATATTTCGAGCACGGTGAGCTTTATAAATTTGAGACCAAGTTTTGAATGTACCATGATTAGAGAATCATTGGACAAGAGTTGTCCACTCATCAGTTGACCCATCATCAATAACTGTTAGGTGAGGTGGTGAGCCAGTCGGTGAGACCGCACCATCCACTAGAAATCACTAATCACGAAGATTTTCACATCTCTACCTAGGGAGTGTAGGGATCTGAGAAAATAATGGGAGCCTAATTTGTTTAAAAATAAAATCCCTAAGTAAATTGATTAAGTCTGATTACAAAATCTAACTAGAAACTTTTGACTCTCTACAGGAAACATGTCTGCATCTAATCCCCTGACCAAAATACTAGACACCCACAGATTGACTAGACCTAATTTCAAAGACTGGTTGAGGAACTATAGAATTATTCTAGGTTTCGAGAAACTGACTCATGTCTTGGACCAAGACCCACCTGCCATATCAACACGTCTGACTGCTGAACAGAGAGCGTCTCTAGAAAAGTGGATGGATGAGTGTGTTATAGTTTGACTACACCATAACTCGATCTCCTAGCCATTCGAAATCCTAAGGTATATGTTGGCCGTAGCATATTCATTGTAGGAATCAGATTGCACCAAGATGAGATCTATCAACTCGGTAGATGAGAGGAGTAGTCCTATGATGATCGAAAGATCGAGTCCTTAAGCCCATGGTCATGGCAGAGTAAAATAATGGAAAAAATTTTTCCATTGGGGTTTCACATCGGACTCGGATCAATCGATTGATTCATATGATTGATGTTGGATTTGACGAGTTCACCTTAACCCTAATTCAGTCGGGACTCATGATAGAAGAACTCAATCACACAGGTAGCTGCACCAAGAGGTTCATCTTTATTTCTGATGGGTTGCCACCATATACTGCTAGATGTCATTGATGGATTTTGAGAGCAATTAGAATGATCTTGATGATCGATCATTCTAATTGTCTGAATCAGAAGAGTTTTGATCCATCGAAAGGAGTTTCGATGATGTCGATGATGAGATCACGACATGTCTCATTACCATACAAAAATGAACCTAACTGGGTCACACAAACAAGAGTTTGGGTCTGAATGTCATCAATTGAGCTAGCCCAGTTCGATTGATTTGGATTAGATCCAATTAGGTTCAAGAAAATCATGCTAGCACATGATTGAGCCTAACTTTCTCCTCGTAAAATCTTTTCTATCTCGACTGAGCCAAATGTGATTTGACTCACCTAGAGAACCTTGAGAAGGTCTCTCACAGTCTGACTGGAGCCAGTCCATCTCAAAAAAAATTTATTTTAATTCATGAGATGAATTTAAGACAAGACCTGCTAATTCCTGTCACCTGCCATTTCCGTTTTAGGACATTGGTCAAACGTTGACCCATGGACCTTGGATTGAAGGCCACTTGGCAAGAGGTTATTGGAGATTTTTTTATGAAGTGTCCACTTGCTAAATTGGGCCTCAAAGTAGATGCCATATTCAGATTGGGCGTGTGCCCAAGTGAATAAAGATAGAGTCCCATGAGATGAGGACTCTGATCCCTTGATCAACTTGGACTGTGGGGCGCAAATCTCACTGTGCTTATCCAGTGTTGGCACCAACAGTAGGAGGGATTGTGGAGATTCTTATCTAATATGATCAGATGATATCACTCTACCAATCAAATTTTTTTTAGAATTAACTAGAATTTTTTGATTGGTCGAATGATGTGGCACTGCATGGTGCAGCAGGGTCTATTTAAACCCTGTCTACGCCTAGGGTTTAGAGACTCTGTGCAATAACCAGCAAAAGCCTAAATTCTCTCCACTTCTCTATACCCCCTCTACTCCTTTCCCTCCCCTCTTCTTGTCCAAGAGGTTGGGCATCCATCTGCTGTTTGTCCAAGGCGTGGTGGCTTCCTGATTAGAAGGCTGCAGAGATTTGTCGAGAAGCTGCTGCTCCAGCTTCAGAAGATCTTTTGAAGATCTTCCAGATCAGATCTAGATCTAGTTTTTGAAGCAAAAATTTATGAGGAGAAGATGATCAAGATCCTACTCGAGTGGATATCGGTAGAGGCCAGGCAACTGCATGGCTATTTTAGAACCTCGGGCATTGCTGCGATCATCTACAGGGTAATCTATTTACCCTAGAGGTATTTCTCTATTCCTCATATTTTTAGATTTAATTTTAGATTTAATATTAGATAATAGGAATTAGATCTAATAGATCTTAGATCTGAAATATCGTAGGATAATTTTTTGAAATATTCCACCCCAGATCTCATTAGATTTGAAAGATCCTATAAGGAAAAAACTGATTTTTCCTTCAATAGGACACCTCAGAGTTTAACTGTTAACTTTGATCAGGTTGTCCACATTGTATTTCAAAATATCAAATTCATCTGATGGATTATCCTAGCCAAGATTTTGCTAAATTAAAATACAGCGACTCATTCTTCTCCAACTCTTGGAGTGGTCAATCCCATCTTGATCACACTCTGACTTCGCAAGTACTTGGTTGTACCTAAAAGCCTTCCATCCCTGAATTAAAAATAATATTAGTCCAGTACCAAAGCACAGTGAGTTGCTTGCAAGTCACTGAGACGATCTCAGGTCTAAAGGACACTTATACCTATATCCCATCAGAGATATTCTCGACAGTAGAATGCTCTAGAGTTGGTCACGTTCAATAACGATGTACCCTTACATCTCACCTATATGCCATACTAGTGTCTCCACACTCCTTGGTTAAGAGGACAACCAACCCATATGGCCTACAGTGATCTATGCTCGATAGAAGCTGTCATCCTTATTAACAGCCCATCATTTGATCATGAACAGTTTTAAGGACTAATCGATAAATTCTCTCTTTATCGAACTTAAATAGTCCTAAAGATTTTATCACAACAATGGAGTTCGTTAGAAGATGAAAACTTGTGATAAAAATATCAAAAATATATTTTATTTATTAATAAATTAATTATAATACAAGGTTGCTCAACCGTCAACAGATTGACAATTGACTTTTGAGACATATTTTCCAACAAGTCCCACTTGCCCTAAAGCCACTCGGCACAGTATCTAATACCCATCTTTGACTTGTGGTTGTCGAACTCCTTTATCGCCAGGGCTTTAGTGAAGGGGTCGGCCAGGTTCTCCTTTCTGTCGATCTTCTGAAGGTCGACATCACCTCGATCCACCATCTCCCCAGTCAGGTGGAAGCGGCGCAAAATGTGCTTCGTCCGCTGGTGTGCTTTGGGTTCCTTCGTCTGAGCTATGGCACCAGTACTGTCACAGTAGAGCAGGACTGGACCATCGAGAGAGGGTACTACTCTGAGCTCGGTGATGAATTTTCTTAACCACACAGCTTCCTTCACGGCATCCGATGCTACGATGTACTCCACCTCATAAATAGAGTCTGCCACAGTATGCTGCATGAAACTCTTCCAATAGATGGCTCCACTATTCAGAGTAAAGATATAACCCAACACGCTTCTGCTGTCATCATGGTCAGATTGAAAGCTGGAGTCTGTGAACCCCACAAGTTTCAAATCTGACTCGTCATAAACCAACCATTGGTCCTTTGTATTTCTTAAATACTTAAGGATGGCTTTAACCACTTTTCAGTGGTTTTCTCCAGGATCAGATTGGTATCTACTCACTACTCCTAATGAGTATGCCACATCTGGCTTTGTACATGTCATGGTGTACATGATAAATCCCACGATCGAAGCATATGGGACTCTACTCATATGCTCTCTCTCTTCAGGAGTTGTCGGATAATCTTTCTTAGAGAGAGAAACTTCATAGCCTATCGATAGATAGCCCTTCTTAGAATTCTGCATGCCGAAGTTCTTCAGCACAGTGTCTATGTACGTGGACTGGGATAACCCAAGCATCCTTTTAGATCTATCCCTATAGATCTTCATCCCTAGAATGTAGGATGCTTCACCCAAGTCCTTCATGGAGAACTGCGATGATAACCAAACTTTTATTCCCTGTAGTGTGGGGATGTCATTCCTGATTAAGAGAATGTCATCCACGTACAAGACAAGAAATACCACAACTGGACCATTTTTCCATTTATAGATGCCGGGCTCTTTTCCGTTCTTAACGAAGCCATACGTTTTGATCACCTTATCAAAACGTATATTCCAATTTTGAGAAACTTGCTTCAATCCATAAATGGATCTCTAAAGCTTGCACACTTTGGACTCATCTGTGGATGTAAATCTCTCAGATTGTATCATACACACCTCTTCGGTTAGCTCTGCATTCAGGAAAGCTATCTTTACATCCATTTACTAGATCTCATAATTCAGATGGACAGCTATTGCAAGTATTATTCGAATGGATTTGAGTATTGCCACAGGGGAGAATATCTCATTATAGTCAATACCATAATGTTGACGATACCCCTTAGCAACCAAACGGACTTTATAGGTCTCCACCTTTCCGTCTGCACCCCTATTTTTTTTGAAGATCCATTTACACCCAATGGGTTTAACCCCTTCAGGTGGGTCAACCAATGTCCATACATCATTGACCTTCATGGACTCCATTTTGGATTTCATGGCTTCAACCCATTTCTCAAAATCAGATCTCTACATTGCATCCATATAGGTGATCGGATCCTCATCATTCTTATCGAGTTCGATGGGATCACCATCCCGGACTAAGAAATCGTAGTATCTGTCCGGTTGATGCAGTACTCTATCGGATCACCTTAATGGTGCAGGTACATTGGGCTTCGGATCTGATCTAATCAAATCCGACTCAGGTTCAGCTATTGGTGTCGTCCTTCTACTTGTTGAACTTCATCAAGTTCAACCTTAGAGGCAACGGTTCCTTCACCAAGGTACTCCTTTTCTAAAAAGGTTGCCTTAAGGCTGACGAACACCTTTTGTTCATCAGCATGGTAGAAAAAATATTCTTTGGTCTCTTTAGGGTACCCTATGAATGTGCATTTGTCAGACCTAGGTCCAAGTTTATCTAGAACTAACTGTTTGACATAGGTCGGACACCTCCAGATCCTAAGGTGTGAAAGTGCTGGCTTACACCCTGTTCATATCTTATATGGAGTCTTAATTACAGACTTACTTGGAACCCTATTTAACAGATAACATATCGATTCGAGTGCATATCCCCAAAGAATATCGCAAGCTGGCAAAACCCATCATGAATCAAACCATATCTAATAGAGTCTGATTTCTCCTTTCAAATACACCATTATGCTGTGGTGTTCTTGGAGGAGTCCATTGAGAGAGAATTTCATTCTCTCCTAGATATGTGAGAAACTCATCAGAAAAATATTCTCCTCCTCGGTCAAATCGAAGAATTTTAATACTCTTCTCAATTTATTTTTCTACTTTACTTCAAAATTATTTAAATATTTCAAATGAATCCGACTTATGTTTTATCAGATAGGCATATCCATATCTGGATAGATCATCCATGAAAGTGATGAAATAGAAATATCCACCTCTAGAACTTATTTTCATGGGCCCGCATACAACAGTATGTACTAGGCCCAAGAGCTTAGTAGCTCTCTCACCTTTTTTCAGTAAAAGATGACTTGATCATTTTACCAAGAAGACAGAACTCACAGGTTGAAAGTGATTCACAATCACTGACTTCGAGGATTCCCTCTTGAATCAACCTGTTTATCCTGTTTATGTTTATATGACCTAGCCTATAGTGCCATAAGTAGATATCTGATACACTATCTAATCTAGGGTGCTTGCCAGTAGAATAGACTACGTTAATAGGTTGTGATAATAAATACACACCATTGTTCAAATATCCACAAAAAATAGTAACACCATTCATAATGATATTACAAACTTGTTTCTTTATTGAAATTTTATAATCATTTTTTGGCCAGAAGGCATACAAAAATAATATTTAAAAAAAAATGAGATAGAAATGACAATCATTAAGAACAACAGTATGGAACTCAAATACAAGTTTCAAGATTCCTAATGCTAGAATTGAAACTGGTCTTCCATCTCCAACGTTCAGGAACCCTCACCTTGCTTGAATCTCCTACTGACCTGCAACCCCTGCAACGAATTGCAAATATGGTAAGGGCTACCGGTATCCAATACCCAGTCAGCTATATCACAAATAGAGAAATTACAAAGAGTTATCATATAAATATCTTGTCCAGCAACGGCTTGCTTCTTTCTCTACTTGTTCGGATCTAGGGAGGTAATGTAATGAGGACAGTTCCTCTTCCAGTGCCCCCACTTCTTGCAAAAGAAGCATTCAGTTTGACTCTTATCACGCTTGATCTTTCTGGTCTGGTCCTGCACTGTTGTCCTAGCCTGAACTTGCACCTTCTTCACTTTCTTCTTCTTGTTCTTCTTCCTTTTCTCAAAGGGTCAAGAACCAAAAGATGAACCTCCCACGAAGTTTACCAACTCCTTGTGGAGTTGGTGATCCTTCTCAAAGTTCTGAAGCAACCCCAGTAACTCGTGGTAGTTTACTTCAGGCTTTATCATTCTATAATGAGTGAGGAATGGGAGATAAGACTTGAGCAGCGAGTTCAGTATTGCATCTTTCCCAAGCTGCTCATGCAAGGAAAAGTCAAGCTTGCTCAAATGCTCCATTAGCTCGATTATGTACAATACATGATCAGTGACAGAGGCACCATCCTACATTTTGGCATTGAAGATGGCATAACTAGTCTTGTGCCTTTCCACGTCATTGGGTGTGCCAAAGGCATCCTCCAACACTTGAAGCATGTCCTTTGGCTGAGCCATCTCAAATCTGTGACTGAACTCATTGCTCATGGCAGCCAGCATGATGCAGCACACTGTGGTCCGATCACTGAGCCACTTCTAGTAAGTGTCTCTGACTATTCCACGTGCATTGGCAGCTGGCTCCTCAGGTGCAGGATCCGTTATCACATATAGGATCCATTCATGCTTCAGGACTATCTTTAACTTTCGGTATCAGCTACCGAAGTTGGGTCTGACCAAAATTTTATTGTCCAACAATGATTTGAGCGATAGGGAAGTGGCCATATCTGCACAAAGGAAAATTATAATCTAATTAGTAATTGATTCATTGAACCTAAAGATTTGAACTTTAATCAAAAAATTTCTCTCACTATTTTATTCGAATTGGTAGCCTCTACCTCTAATTCGAAGAATTATCCTAATTCCTTAGTGGGTATTAGAATCCACTTAGACTACACACAAGCTCAACTTTGGTTGGCCAACCCATGTACATCTAAGGGTAGGTTTATAATCAATTATTTTTCTAAATAATTTTTAGTATTTTAATTTTGCCCCAGTCCCTAATCAGTAGGCTTTGGCCTCCACTAAAAAGGTCTGGTTAGGTCCAACCATTAACATGACCATACTTGGCCCATCTAGCCAATGAATGATTAGGCCCAACTTTGGTTGGCTAACCTAACCACCATTTAGAAAGATGCAATCAAGAAATCATATTATGAATGATAATTCCATCAGTCGATAAGCACCAGGCCTTTGGGCCTCCAATGATTATCCAACTGATGGACCCATTATCATCCACTTAATGGGAGGCTATGATCTAGTTATCACCATAACTATTTCATTTTAAAGACCTAATAATTTTAGAGGATTTAATTGATTTAGAGGAGGAGGTCAGATGAACCACTTTATCATGATCCTCCCACTGGTTTCACCAAGTCAGCTGAAGGGAGACCATTAAAAGGGCTGGTCTAGGAGCACCTAAATCAGTTACACTGATTTACCTAGCTGACATGGGTCAGCTCGAATAGTCAAATGATCCGATCAAAATATAATTTCACCAAGAGATCAGATAAGTTCGATCGATGGGAGGGTCTATCAAAACTTGCCTTAGACACCATCAGACATGGCCAGATAAACGGACTGCCAATTAAAAATCACCGATCTGGTTTACCTTAGACACCAACTGATTTAATTAATTTTGATTAGATCAACCTAACAGTTCGTGCTAGACCACTTAGCCAAGAATCAAGTCCATTTGGTTCTTGTTAAAGACATGGACTTGACCAACTACAACTATTGTAATTGATCTAGAGAATCCTTGACCTAATCTAAGACAACAATTGATTAGATTTAGTCAATTCTCTAATTAAGTCTATCTTTTATCTAACCTTAGGTCTAACTCAATTAATGGACCTAATTCTCACTAACCCATTAACCCAATGTGTTATGGTTTGTGTCTTAGGTTCTTCAATTCACAATCCTAGAACCTAATCAAACAACTTCTTAATTCTCAATTAAGTTTTGGGCTGAGGGTTAGGGTTCAGCTTTTAGAAAATAATTTTCATGTTTGTAAAATTTTTTTGCAACATGATTCTACTAACCAAGTTGCATGTTTAATTCATAATCAAAATGCAAGTGAAATAAGCATGAAACTACTTTAGTTCTAATCTAAACAGGTTCATGTAATTGAAACAATTTCAACTTTAAACTGCGCAAATTTTCTAGACAAATATATGATGGTTCTTTGCACGAAAATTATTAACAAAGAAATTTTATTTTAGATTTAAATATCTTTAAATCTAATAAATCATAAATTTATTCTAGATCACATCTAACAAATTTATGATTAAAGATAGATCTACACGAACTAGGACAATCTTTGCACTATAAGGGGTAAACCTTACAGCAGGACCACCTACAGTTCGTGATTGATCTAAAAATTTTAATTTCAGATTTAATAATCAGATTATAAATTAGATCTAATCTAAAAAATAATCTAAGCATGTATAAATAATCTAAGCATGTATAAATAATCATGTAATAAACAACCTAGGCTCTGATACCAATTGAAGGAACCAGATCTAGGGTTTCAGGGTTAGATCTTGAAATTTTTTTAAGATCAAGCAGCGAAAGACTAAAATAAATCAAAATTTATCTTATAAAACTAGAGAATCCTTAGATCTAAGATCTTATTACATGATTATTATATGGTATTAAATCAAAAATGAAAATATAAAGAGCAAGAACTACATGTTGATCATATCAACATATTTCTATACTACATCTAATGTATGTAAAATATAATAGATCAGATCTATTACCTTGCAAGTTAGATGTTCTAACTTCATTGATCCGGGCCTGAGGATGATGTTGCAAGCTGCACATGCATCCGACCTCTAGGATTCATCTACACGAGCCCACGAATCACGATCAGAAGTCCTGGTCCAGGAAATCAGCACAGTATGCTAGTACTATGCTGATCCTTCTTCGATGGTCGATCAGATACCTCCTACTTCTTGATTTGGACTCTTCCAAATATGAGAAGTAGGAGAAAGAGTTTTAGATGTGAGACACTCTCAGAAAACTCACAAATAGAGGAAGAGAAGAGGTGAACACAGCAACCCTAGAAGAAGACCCTCTTCTTCTTCTCTTTGCTCTAACCCAGAGACTTAGTTTTGTGTCTATTATATCTCCATACTCCTACACTCTTTCTCCCTAATTTTCACATGCCCCAAAGGACTCTCAATTTTTTATAATCCAAAAAAAATTTCAAGAAGAAATTCATCTTAAATAATGAGATATGAAGAATCTTTTTCTAGATCAAATACCTAGTCAAGAAAAATCCAAATAGGGCAAGATAAGGGGTGCCCAACTCATGGGTGCCTCCTCTTTCCTATTCTAGCATGGACCACTAAGAAAGGACACACAATATGTGCCATAAAAGTCACAAAAATCTCAAAAAAAATTTAGATAAAATCAGTGCCATAAGGAAAGAGTTTTGGTTTCCTAAAATTCTATCTCATAGAATTTGAAATCCAAACTAATTCCTACTTTGACTTGGTCCACAACCATATTCCATGTAAAAGAAAAAGAGTGGAAAGCTTTGGGCATGCATGAAGGCCTGGGAGAGAAGGTTTTATCACATAAAATAAGAGAGAGTGGGTGTGGGGGGCTAAGGTGGCGTAAGGTGGAATCCTAGTCTTACTAGGATTCAATCTATGACTTGTTCAAATTTGGTTTCTCAAACAAAATCAAACCAAAACTAAATCAACCCAATTAAAATAGATCTTAATCTAATTAAGAATCTAATTTAATTAGATTAAATTAGATTTAAATCTAATTTAATTTTTTAATCAAATTAGAAATTAGATTGATCCAAGTCTTAATTGGACTAGGACAAGTTTTCTCTTGCACTTGGCTTATCCAATAAATCAATTGAACTTGATCCAATCAAGCCTAAACTAAATCTAATTAAATCATATTCAATTAGACTTAATCTCAGCCCATTGGTTTAATCAAATTAAGCTAATTAACAATCGAATTGCTAATCAATCCTCCTGCAACAATTGCACTAGGTTAAATGTCAATCGTATTGATTGTTTAACCCTAGAACAATTCTTAATCATTGATCAACCATTCGATCAGATCGTGAACTCTAATATGTGTGACCTCATAGGTTCGAACCTAAGTCGATAGCACAGAAATAAATTTTTATACTAATCAAAGTGACCATCTAGCAATGATACCCGACGGACGGATAGGTTGAATGTGTAGAATAACATCCTTAGAACCCATACGGATATAGTTTCTATATAATTCATCCCCTTGACCAAAATGCTCATAGGATACCTCATAGTTTAATTGTCAACTCTGATCAGGTTGTCCACATTGTATTTCAAAATATCAAATCCATCTGATGGATTACCCTGGCCAAGGTTTTGCTAAATTGAAATATAGCGACTCATTCTTCTCCAACTCTTGGAGTGGTCAATCCCATCTTGATCACACTCTGACTTCGCAAGTACTTGACTGTGCCCAGAAGCCTTCCATCATTGAATTAAAAATTTAGTTAGTCTAGTACCAAAGCACAGTGAGTTGCTTGTAAGTCACTGGGGCGATCTCAGGTCTAAGGGACATTTATACCTATATCCTATCAGAGATATTCTCGACAGTAAAATGCTCTGGAGTTGGTCATGTTCAATGATGATGTACCCTTATATCTCACCTGTATACCATACCAGTATCTCCACACTCCTTGATTAAGAGGACAATCAACCCATATGGCCTACAGTGACCTATGCTCGATAGAAGCTGTCGTCCTTATTAACAGCCCATCATTTGATCGTAAACAGTTTTAAAGACTAATCAATAAATTCTCTCTTTATCGAACCTAAATAGTCCTAAGGACTTCATCACAATAACGGAGTTCATTAGAAGATGAAAACTTGTGATGAAAATACCAAAAATATATTTTATTTATTAACAAATCAATTATAATACAAGGTTGCTCAACCGTCAGTAGGTTGACGATTGACTTTTAGAATATATTTTTCAATAGTCCAGACTTAGTTCGAGTACACTGAGTCAATTTCTGACTTCATTGCATCTAACCACTTCTCGAAATTGATGTCAGACATCACCTCATCAAAGGTATTAGGATTATCAGTATGACCCCTATCTTCTATAAGGAATATTTCCTTCACTTCCTCCATAAGCATACCCATGTACCTTTCAAAAGGTCGGAAGATCCAACTAGATTTACAAGGTGGTAGAGGAACATCAACTACTAGCTCATGAATTACAGGTTTCTGAGGATCTATAGCTCTGGGCTCTTCAGAGACCTTCTCTTCGAGCTCCACTAACCTTCCACTGCCACCATCTTGGATAAAATATTTTTCTAGGAATACAGCATTTCGACTCACAATTACATTGTGATCTTGTAAAAAATAGAAGTAGTATCCCATAGATTCTTTTAGATATCCTATAAAATGAGCTATAATAGATCTATCCTCCAACTTTTTTATCATTTATCTCTTGACATAGGTCGAACATCTCCAAATCTTAAGATAACCCAGACTCGACTTTTTACTGAACCATATCTCATACGGTGTGATAGGAACCGACTTTGAAGGAACCCTATTCAACAAGTGAATTACAGTTAACAAGACATATCCCCAAAGAAATAAGGATAGATCAGTGAAGCTCATCATGGATCAAACCATATCCAATAGAGTCCTATTCCTCCTTTCGGATACTCTGTTGAGCTGAGGTATTCCAGGAGGGGTCCACTGGGAGACCATGCCGTTGTCCTTAAGATATCTCAAAAATTTTCGACTAAGGTATTCACCTCCTCGATCAGATCGAAGAACCTTAACGGGCTTGCCTGTCTGCTTTTCTACTTCATGCCTAAATTTCTTGAACTTTTCAAAAGCCTCAGACTTATGATTCATTAGATACACATATCCATACCTAGACAAATCATCGATAAAGGTAATGAAGTAGGTGTAACCACCCCTGGCTTGCATATCAAATGGCCCACACATGTCGGTGTGTACTAGGGCAAGTAACTCTGTGGCCTTTTCCCCATTCCTACAAAGGATAACTTGGCCATCTTTCCTCGAAGGCAAGATTCACAAGCTGGATATGGCTCTGGGCTAAGAGAGCTAAGGATCCCATCATTTTTCAGTCTGTTTATCCTGTCCTCTCCAATATGACCTAGTCTATGGTGCCACAAGTACTTCTGGTTAATTTTATTTCTGGGTCTCTTTTGATTTACGGCATTCACTATTTGCTCTTTTAGATTCACATTCGTATCAACATGCAAGTGATAAAGACTGTCAATTAAAAGACCTTATGTAATCAATTTATTTCATAAATAAATGAAACAAAAGTCTTTATTGAAACTAACTTCAAAACCTTCCTGTGCTAGCATAGACATGGAAATTAAATTCCAACTAGCTACAAGAATATAATAATAATTTTTCAAATCTAATCTAACGTTAGATGGTAATTGAAGAGGGTAAATGCCAATGGTCTCTACAGCAACTTTTACTCCACTGCTAACTCGAAGGATCATGTCACCTTCTTTCATCCTCCTACTTTCTATTAGACCCTGCATTGAGATAAATATATGAGCACTCGAGCTAGAATCCAATACCCAACTAGAAGTAGAAGAAACCATAAGGTTAGATTCAATTACAAGCATACTTTCTAAAAGTTTATCACTCTTTTTGGTCTTTAGGCTCTCCAGGTATTTTGGACAGTTCCTCCTCCAATGGCCTTCAGCATGACAGTGAAAACACTTTTCCTTTACCTCAACCATCTTTGGACCATCCTTCTTCGACTTGCTCTCTTTCTTCTGCTTCTTTATAGATTTAGCTTTCTTCCTTCCAACAGACTTTTTCTTGAAAGAAGAAGTCCGCTCCATAATAAGAACAGAGCTCCTTGAGCTCTTCAAGGTACCCTCCATTATGACCAACATGTTGACAAGTTTGAAAATAAATCAGTCAAGTTTGTTCATATGAAAATTCATGATAAATTGATTATATGAACCGATAAGGGATTGAAGGATCAGATCCATCTATAATTCCTTTTGCATATCCAGTTCGAGCTTCTCAAGCTCCTCAATGTCCTTGATCACTATCATACAGTGCTCATAGATAGACTGCCCTTCATGCATCTTCAGGTTAGAGAGTCTCTCGAACACTTCGAAGCGTGCAGTATGGCTCTGCTCACCATACAACTCTTGTAGGTGAGTAATCATGGCCCGGGTAGTGGGCATATGCTCGTGCTGGCTTTGCAACTCATTTGATATAGACGCCAGCACATAGCACTTAACCCGACTATCTTCATTCATCCACTTCTCAAAAGCAGCTCTCTGTTCAGCAGTAGGATGATTTGGCAATACAATAGGATCCTGGTCTAGAATATGGCTTAACATTTCTGAAGTCAGGACAATCGTAAAGTTTTTGAGCCAGTCTTTGAAATTATTATTAGTCAAACGATTGGTTTCAAGGATGCGAGCTAGAAGGTTTGAGGCTAACATAATAGTTTAACTGCAAGAGTAGAGATTCAAATTAGACTTTTGTACTTAATTTTTTTAATTTACTTCTAGGAACTTTAAGATACAAATAATGACTCTCACTAATTTTTTGGATCCCTCCACTCTCTGAAAAGGAAATAAAAGCCCTAACGTGACAAAAGATTCCTAATGGGTGCTGCGGTCCCATCGATAACATGCACCTCACCTAATAGTTATTGGTAACATACACACCAATGCATGGGCAACTCTTTGTCCAGATGCTTCACTAAGCATGTTGCAGCTACTTGGTCTCTAAGTCATGTGGGCTCACCTAACAATTATTGCCCATACTTCTTAGCTAAGCCCGACCCACAGTTCACAAACAAGTGCAAAGCCATCATTGGATCCCTCACCTAACATTTATTGGGCCCAACCCTATCTTTATCTTAGAACAACTCTTTGCTAATAGAGTGGTTGCATATTCTCGATGTAACTGAACCACTGGATCAGCTGAGAACAATCAACGTCGGTAACACACCCGCACATCTACAATGGTGGAAGACCTATGGACTTAATATTGATGGAAAGATTTGAGTTTAGGTCTCATATAATCAGTCATCATATGACTGATCTAAATGGCATGGGTTAAACCAAAATGCTAAGCAACCTATTCAAGACCCAATCTTCCAAATTGGCCAGATAAGTAGAGAACGGTGGGGGTCCCCCCATTGCCTTAGACACCAATGAATTGACCAGGTCAGCTAATAAAATTAATTAAATAACCATGTCTCATTAACTTATCTTAGATACCAATAGATCGATTGATCAGAATTGGTTAGCTCAAGCGAATCGGGCTCAAACCAATGAGTCAAATTAGATCCTTAAGTTAATCGATTCTACATATGGGACTCAATTGATTTGATCAACAATAATTGTATGATCGTTAACTTAATTGATCTATCTCAATTCAATACTTGACTCAATTTAACCAATTACTTAATCGAATTAGACCCATATGACTCAAATCAAAAATCTTAGATGTAATCCTATTATATGACCCAATATTTTATTTTTTCATGACCAAAACTCTCATGCATAAATATAAATTTTAGATTCTAAAATCATATTTTAGATCTAAATTTTTTGCATGAAAGTAAATTTTAAAATATAAACATAATTTTCAAATTTTAATATACAAACATATATCATATATATGTATGTATAATTAAATCTAAACAAAATTTTAGATCTAAATAAGATATCATATATCTCATATATTAATCATGAATGAGATTAAAAATAAATTTATAATTTAAATATATAATCATATATCACATATATGAATCAAAATTTAGATCATAAAAAAAAATTTCAGATTTCATGCATGCATTTATATTTCACATGAACATTAACTAAAACTCTTTCTAGATCAAAATTTAGATCTGTGCATGCAATAATATATCAACTGTATATTCTAAAACTAAATTCAAAATTAAATTTTAAATTTAAAGATCCATCCATACATCTTATGTATCAAAGAAAATTTTGATTTTAAAACCTTTTCAAAAATATGTATATCAAAATTTAGTATATGAAACCTGTGGCTTTGACACCACTGTTGTAATTTGGGGTTTGAAGCATGCACATGCATTTCTAAACTTAATTTTCTAAACACCATAGTAGAGAATAAGATTAAAATAATTTTAATTTAAATTTTATATTTATAAAAATATAAAAGCATATAGATCTATTTCATATGCTGAAATTGATATATGCTGAAATTCAGATTGTGATCAAATCACATACCTGTTTTGCAATCTCTTTCTTCAAAACTAGATTTGAAAGAGATGAGGCTCTCTGTTAGCCATACAAATATTCAACCTCTACGAGTATCCACTCGGGATTAACCTGGATCAGCCCTCTATAATCTGAATTTTAATTTTTCAAAATTTAGCTTGCTGAATCTGAACGAAGCCTGGATTACAATCAACATTTGATCTTTCTCCTTGATCTTCTTCTTCTTCTCTTCTATAATCTTTTTCTCTTACTTATGTGCTGCTACCAGCACTAGAAACTAGCAATCAATGGATGCCCAACAGCTTTTGGGCGTGAGATAACTTGGGACGTGCGTCCCAAGTGGTATGGCATGGGGATGCCTAAAGAGAAGAGAAAGAGGGACGAAGAGAGGGCATGGGAGGTTCTCTTAGGGTGGAAAGGGGCTGTGTTGGATGGTCTTAGGACCTTAGAGGAGGTCTCCTTTTATAGGCACAAAGATTGAATCCTATTCAATCATATAATATAAGTCCTACTTGCATTAGAATTCCTATTAACTTAAGTTATCCAACTTACATTAGGAATCCCATTAGGTGCCAACTATTGTAGCCCTTGCACCCATAATTAGACACCCTCTTTGCACCTAAAAGATATCTCATATGAGAACTAAAGGCTCTCTAATCAATGGACACACCCAAATTGAACAATTCAAAGTGACGCCCCATAATAACTATCAAAGAGATTCATAAGAGACTTGCATCCTTAATTTATATGATCCATAACCTTAGACACTTAATAATTGAAGTCTCATAAATCTTATTCATATAGGTAATCAGTAGATAATTAAGTTAGAATTAACTTATCAAATAAGTAATCCTAACTGAAAGAGAAATTGGGTCCAACCATGTGCTAGCAAGGTTACCATGAACCCAATGGGTTTCTCTAAACCCAATTGATACTTCATAAACTCAATTACTAATTTTAGACAAGATCTCTTTGTTGTGTGATCTCATAGATTTAATTCTATCTGATAGTGAGACGTACAATGATCTATATTATTGTATCATTGAAACTCTTTTTAATGGGTCGAAACAATTTCACTCTAACTCATCAAAGATTGTTGATCCAAAACAACCCTAATGAGCTCTCATAATCCACCAGTGACACCTAAAAATATTTAGTGACAATCTAGTAGAACTGAAATGAATTTCTAAGTGTAGTTAACGTATGATTCAATCCCTCTATCGTAAGTCCGGACTAGATGGTAGGTCATGGATAAATCGTTAAATCTCAACATCAGTCATATGATAGATTCGATTAGCTTAAATCTAGATACGATATCTATAAAAATTCTTTTCCATCAATCACTCTATTGTCACCACATATTTATAGATTTAGCTTCTCAAATCTCATAAGACTACTCTTCTCTGTCAAGGTTGATAGATTCTATCTTGATGCCCATCCTAATCCTACAGTAGACCAACTGTCATCAATTTTCACTACAAAGACTCATTGAGACCCATATTTATGTGTCAATCATACTTCAGTAATCTCATTGTGAGCAGTAGTACCATCTCAAGTCAAAGGTGAAGGAACTAGATCAAGGGTTTCAGGGTTAGATCTTGAAACTTTTTCAAGATCAGGCAGCAAAAGACTAAAATAAATTAAAATTTATTTTCTAAAATTAGAGAATCCTTAGATCTAAGATCCTATTACATGATTATTACATAGCATTAAATCAAAAATTAAAATATATAGAGCATAAACTACATGTTGATCATATCAACATGTTTCTATACTACATCTAATGTATGTATTAAACAATAGATCAGATATATTACCTTGCAAGTTAGACGTTCTAATCTTGCTGATCCGGGCTTGAGGATGATGTTGCAAATTGCACACATGTCCGATCTCTAGGAGTCATCCACACAAGCCCACGAATCTCGACCAGAAGTCCTGCTTCAGGAAATCAGTACAATATGCTAGTACTGTGCTGATCTTTCTTCAATGGTTGATCAGGTGCCTCCTTCTTCTTGATTTGGACTCTTTCAAAGATGAGAAGTAGGAGGAGGAGTTTCAGATCTGAGATGCTCTTAGAAAACTCAAGATGGAGGAAGGGAAGAGACGAAACTAACAACCCTAGAAGAAGACCCTCTTCTTCTTCTTTTTACTCTCTCCTAGACATCCTGTCTTGTGTCTATTATATCTCCATGACCCAAAGATCTTTCTCTTTGATTTTTGGATTCTCTAAAGATCTCTCAAATCTCTATGTTTTTCAAAAATTTCATAAAAAAACTCATTTTATAGAGAGAGATATGATAGAGTCCTTGTCTAGGTCAAATACGTAGTCAAGGCTTATCCAAACATGGCAAGATAAGGGGCGCCCAACTCTTGGGCACCTCCTCCTTACTTTTATGCATGGACCATCAGCAAAGGGTTTACAATATATACCTTAAAAGTCACAAAAATTCCAAAAAAAAATTGGATAAATTTGGTGCAAAAAGGAAAGAGTTTTGGATTTCTAGAACTCTATCTCATAGAATTTGAAATCCAAACTTATTCCTACTTTGATTTGATCCACAACCACTTTCCATGTATGAAAGAAGAGAGGAAACCTTTTGGATGTGGGAGGGACCTGGGAGAGGGCTTTTATCACACAAAATAAGAGGGGATTAGCATCAAATAAGAGAGAGGGCATGGGGGGGCTTATGTGGCGCAAGGTGGAATCCTAGTCTTACTAGGATTCTATCTTATGACTTGTTTTAATTTAATTTCTCAAATCAAATCAAACCAAAATTAGATCAACCAAATTAAAATAGATCTTAACCCAATTAAGAATCTAATTTAATCAGATTAAATTAGATTTAAATCTGATTTAATTTTCTAATCAAATTAAAAATTAGGTTGACCCAAGTCCTAATTGAACTAGGACTAGTTTTTTTCTTGCACTTGGGTTATCCAATAAACCAATTGAACTTGATCCAATCAAGCCCAAACTAAATTTAATTAAATCATATTTAATTAGACTTAATCTCAGTCTATTGGCTTAATCAAATTAAGCCAATTAGCAATCGAATTGCTAATCGATTCTCCTACAACAATTGCACTAGGTTAAATGTCAATCGTATTGATCATTTAACCCTAGAACAATTCTTAATCGTTGATCAACCATCTGATCGGATCATGAACTCTAATGTATGTGATCTTATAGATCCAAACCTAAGTCGATAGCATAGGAATAAATTTCTATACCAATCGAAGTGACTATCTAGCAATGGTACCCGACGATTGGATAGGTCGAATGTGTAGAACAACATCCTTAGAACCCATGCGGATATAGTTTCTATATAATTCATCCCCTTGACCAAAATGATCATAGGACACCTCAGAGTTCAACTATCAACTCTGATCAGGTTGTCCACATTGTATTTCAAAATATCAAATCCATCTGATGGATTACCCTGGCCAAGGTTTTGCTAAATTGAAATACAGTTGCTCATTCTTCTCCAACTCTTGGAGTGGTCAATCCCATCTTGATCACACTCTGACTTCGCAAGTACTTGACTATGCCCAGATGCCTTTCATCACTGAATTAAAAATTTAGTTAGTCCAGTATCAAAGCACAGTGAGTTGCTTGCTAGTCACTGAGGTGATCTCAGGTCTAAGGGACACTTATACCTATATCCCATCAGAGTCATTCTCGACAGCAGAATGCTCTGGAGTTGGTCACGTTAAATGATGATGTACCCTTACATCTTACCTGTATGCCATACTAGTGTCTCCACACTTCTTGGTTAAGAGGACAACCAATCCATATGGCCTACAGTGACCTATGCTCGATAGAAGCTGTCGTCCTTATTAACAGCCTATCATTTGATCGCGAACAGTTTTAAGGACTAATCGATAAATCCTCTCTTTATCGAACTTAAATAGTCCTAAAGACTTCATCGTAACAACAGAGTTCATTAGAAGATGAAAGCTTATGATGAAAATGATAAAAATATATTTTATTTATTAACAAATCTATTACAATACTTGGTTGCTCAACCATCAACAGCTTGACGATTGGCTTTTGAGACATATTTTTCAACAACTCTCACTTATCTTAAAACCACTCGGCACAGTATCTAATACCCATCTTTGACTTGTGGTTGTCGAACTATTTTATTGTCAGGACTTTAGTGAAGGGGTCGGTCAGATTCTCCTTTCCGTCAGTCTTCTGAAGGTCGATGTCACTTTGATCCATGATCTCCCAGACTAGGTGGAAGCAGCGCAAAATGTGCTTCGTCTGCTGGTGTGCTCTGGGTTCTTTCGCCTGAGCTATGGCACCAATGCTGTCGTAGTAGGGCAGGATCGGACCATCGAGGGAGGGTGCTACTCCGAGCTCAGTGATGAATTTTCTCAGCCACACAGCTTCCTTCGCGGCATCCGATGCTGCAATGTACTCCACTTCACAAACAGAGTCTGCCATAGTATGCTGCTTAGAACTCTTCCAGCAGATAGCTTCATCATTCAGAGTAAAGATATAACCCGATATGCTTCTGCTGTCATCATAGTCAGATTGAAAGCTGGAGTCTGTGAATCCCACAAGTTTCAGATCTGACTCGTCATAAACCAACCATTGGTCCTTAGTATTTCTCAAATACTTAAGGATGGCTTTAACCACTTTCCAATGGTTTTCTCTAGGATCAGATTGGTATCTACTCACTACTCCTAGTGAGTATGCCACATCTGATCTTGTACATGTCATGACATACATGATAGATCTCACGATCGAAGCATATGGGACTCTACTCATATGCTCTCTCTCTTCAGGAGTTGTCAGACAATCCTTCTTAGAGAGAGAAATTCCATGGCCTATTGGTAGATAGCCCTTCTTGAAATTCTCTATGCTGAACCTCTTCAGCATAATATCTATGTACGTGGACTGAAATAACCCAAGCATCTTTTTAGATCTATCCCTATAGATCTTCATCCCTAGGATGTAGGATACTTCACCCAAGTCCTTCATGAAGAACTATGATGACAACCAAACTTTTATTCCCTGTAGTACGGGGATGTCATTCTCAATTAAGAGAATATCATCCACGTACAAAATAAGAAATACCACAACTGGACCATTTTCTATTTATAGATGCAGGGCTCTTCTCCATTCTTAACGAAGCCATACATTTTGATCACCTTATCAAAACGTATGTTCTAACTCTGAGAAGCTTGCTTCAATCCATAAATGGATCTTTGAAGCTTGCACACCTTGGACTCATCTGTGGATGTAAACCCCTCAGGTTGTATCATATACACCTCTTTGGTCAGCTCTCCATTCAGGAAAGCTATCTTTACATCCATTTGCCAGATCTCATAATCCAGATGGGCAGCTATTGCAAGCATTATCCGAATGGATTTGAGCATTGCCACAGAGAAAAATATCTCGTCATAGTCAATACCATAAAGTTGACGATACCCCTTGGCAACCAGATGGGCTTTATAGGTCTTCACCTTTCCGTTTATGCCTTTTTTTCTTTTGAATACCCATTTACACCCAATGGGTTTAACCCCTTCAGGTGGGTCAATCAATGTCCATACATCATTGACCTTCATGGACTCCATTTCAGATTTCATAGCTTCAAGTCATTTCTCAGAATCATGTCTCTGCATTGCATCCATATAGGCGATCGAATCATCATCGTTCTCATCAAGTTTGATGGTATCACCATCCTGGACCAAAAAACTGTAGTATCTGTCCGACTGATATGGTACTCTATCAGATTATCTTAATGGTGCAGGTACATTGGGCTCTGGATCTGATCTAATCAAATCCAACTCAGGTTCAGCTATTGGTGTCGGTCCTTCTACCTGTTGAACTTCATCAAGTTCAACCTTAGAGGCAACGATTCTTTCACCAAGAAACTTTATTTCTAAAAAGATTGCCTTAAGGCTGACGAATACCTTTTGTTCATCAGCATAGTAAAAAAATATCCTTTGGTCTCTTTGGGGTACCCTATGAATGTGCATTTGTCAGACTTAGGTCCAAGTTTGTCTGTGACTAATCATTTGACATAGGTCGGGCACCCCCAGATCCTAAGGTGTGAAAGTGCTAGCTTACGCCCTATCCATATCTTATATGGAATCTTAATTACAGACTTACTTGGAACCCTATTTAACAGATAACAGACCGATTCAAGTGCATATCCCCAAAAGGATATCGGCAAGCTGGCAAAATCCATCATGGATCGGACCATGTCTAACAATGTTCGATTTCTCCTTTCAGACACACCATTATGCTGTGGTGTTCCTAGAGGAGTCTATTGGGAGAGAATCTCATTCTCTCCTAGATATGTGAGAAACTCACTGGAAAGATATTTTTCTCCTCGATCAGATCGAAGAGTTTTAATGCTCTTCCCAGTTTATTTTTCTACTTCACTTCGGAATCATTTGAACATTTCAAATGAATCCGACTTATGTTTCATCAGATAGACATATCCATATCTGGATAGATCATCCGTGAAAGTTATAAAGTAAAAATATCCACCTCTATCACTTGTGCTCATGGGCCTGCATACATCAGTATGTACTAGGCCCAAGAGCTCAGTAGCTCTCTCACCTTTTCCAGTAAAAGGTGACTTGGTCATTTTACCAAGAAGACAAGACTCACAGGTTGGAAGTGATTCACAATCACTAACTTCGAGGATTCTCTCTTGAGTCAACCTGTTTATTCTGTTCTTGTTTATATGACCTAGCCTACAGTGCCATAAGTAAATATCTGACATACTATCTAATCTAGGATGCTTGCCAGTAGAATAGACTCTTATCGGGCTTGATCTTTCTGGTCTGGCCCTACACTGATGTCCCAGCCTGAACTTGTACCTTCTTTACTTTCTTCTTGTCATTCTTCTTCCCTTTCTTAAAGGGTCGAGAATGGAAGATGAACCTCCCACTAAGTTCACCGACTCCTTATGGAGTTGGTGATCCTTCTCAAAGTTTTGAAGCAACCCCAGTAACCCATGATAGTTTACTTCAAGCTTTATCATTCTATAATGAGTGAGGAATGGGAGATAAGACTTGGGCAGTGAGTTTAGTATTGCATCTTTCCCAAGCTGCTCATGCAAGGGAAAGTCGAGCTTGCTCAATCATTCCATCAGCTCGATCATGTACAATACATGATCAGTGATAGAGGCATCATCTCGCATTTTGGTGTTGAAGATGGCATAATTAGTCTTGTGCCTCTCCATATTATCGGGTGTGCCAAAGGCATCCTCCAACACTTGAAGCATGTCTTTTGGCTGAGCCATCTCGAATCTGCGACTGAACTCGTCACTCATGGCAGCCAGCATGATACAGCATACTATGGTCCGGTCACTGAGACACTTCTGGTAAGTGTCTCTGATTATTCCACGTGCATTGGCAGCTGGCTCCTCAGGTGCAGGATCTATTATCACATATAGAATCCGTTCATGCTCCAGGACTATCTTCAACTTTCGGTACCAGCTACCGAAGTTGGATCCCACCAACTTATCATTGTCCAACAATGATCGAAGTGATAGGGAAGTGGCCATATCTGCTCAAAGAAAAATTATAATCTAATTAGTAATTGATTTATTAAACCTAAAGATTTGGATTTTAATCAAAAGGTTTCTTCCACTATTTTATTCAAATTGGTAGCCTCTACCTCCAATTCAAGAAATTACCCTAATTCCTTAGTGGGTATTAGAATCCACTTAGACTGCACACAAGCCCAACTTTGGTTGGCTAATCCATGTATATCTAAGGGTAGGTTCATAACCAATTGTTTCTCTAAATAATTTCTAGTAATTTTAATTTTGCCCTAGAAACCTAATCAGTAGGCTTTGGCCTCCACTGTAAGGATCTGGTTAGGTCCAACCATTAACATGACCATACTTGGTGCATCTAACCAATGAATGATTAAGCCCAACTTTGGTTGGCTTACCTAACCACCATTAGAGAGATACTTTCAAGTCATCATATGATGAGTGATAATTCCATTAGTCAACAAGCACCAGGCCTTTGGGTCTGCAATGATTATTGAGTTAATGGACTCATTATCAAATACCTTAATGGGAGGCTATGACTCAGTTATCTCCATAAGTTTATCATTTTAAGGATCTAATAATTTTAGAGGATTTAAATGATTTAGAGGATGAGGTCAGATGAATCAGCTTATCATGATTCTCTCACTGGCTTCACCAAGTCAGCTTAAGGGAGACCATTAAAAGGGCTGGTCTAGGAGCACCTAAATCAATCACACTGATTTACCTAGCTGACATGGGTCAGCTCGAATAGTCAAGTGATCCGATCAAAACATAATTTCACCAAGAGGCCAGATAAGTTCGATCAGCGGGAGGGTCGGCCAAAGCTTGCCTTAGACACCATAAAAAATGGTCAGGTAAGCGGGCTCCCAATTAAAAACCACCGGTCTGGTTTACCTTAGACACCAACTGGTTTAATTAGTTTCGATTAGATCAACCTAACAGTTCATGCTAGACCGCTTAGCCAAGAATCAAGTCCATTTGGTTCTCGTTAAAGATATGGATTTGACCAACTACAACCATTGTAATTGATCTAGAGAATCCTTAACCTAATCTAAGACAACAATTGATTAGATTTAGTCAATTCTGTAATTAAGTCCATCTTTAATCTAACCATAGGTCTAACCCAATTAATGGACCTAATTCCTCCTAACCCATTAACCCAATGTGTTATGGTTTGTGTCTTAGGTTCTTCAATTCACAATCCTAGAACCTAATCAAACAACTTCTTAATTCTTAATTAAGTTTTGGACTGAGGGTTGGGTTTGGCTTTTTGAAAATAATTTTTATATTTATAAAATAATTTTATAATATGATTCTACTAATCATATTGCATGTTTGATTCATAATCAAGATGCAAGTGAAATAAACATGAAACTACTTTAGATCTAATCTAAACAGGTTCATGTAATTGAAATAATTTCAACTTTAAACAATTTTTTTGCACAAAAATTATTAATAAAAATATTTTATTTTAGATTTAAATATTTTTTAAATCTAATAAATCATAAATTTAATCTAGATCATATCTAACAAATTTATGATAAAGACAGATCTACACGAACTAGGACAACCTTTGCAGTGTAAGGGGTAAACCTTACAGCAGGACAACCTTGCAGTTCGTGATTGATCTAAAATTTTAATTTTAAATTTAATAGTCAGATTATAAATTAGATCTAATTTAAAAAATAATCTAATCATGTATAAATAATCATGTAATAAACAACCTGGCTCTGATACCAATTAAAGGAACCAGATCTACGGTTTCAGGGTTAGATCTTGAAACTTTTTCAAGATCAGGCAGCGAAAGAATAAAATAAATCAAAATTTATTTTTTAAAATTAGAGAATCTCTAGATCTAAGATCTTATTATATGATTATTACATAGTATTAAATCAAAAATTAAAATATATAGAGCATGAACTACATGTTGATCATATCAACATGTTTCTATACTACATCTAATGTATATATTAAACAATAGATCAGATCTATTACCTTGCAAGTTAGACGTTCTAACTTTGCTGATCTAAGCTTGAGGATGATATTGCAAACCACACATGCATCTGGTCTCTAAGAATCGTTCACACGAGCCCACGAATCTCGACCAGAAGTCTTGCTTCAGGAAATCAGCACAATATGCTAGTACTGCGCTGATCCTTCTTCGATGGTTGATCAGGTACCTCTATCTTTTTGATTTGGACTCTTCCAAAGATGAGAAGTAGGAGGAGGAGTTTCAAATCTGAGACACTCTTAGAAAACTCAAGATAGAGGAAGGAAAGAGATGAAACTAACAACCCTAGAAGAAGACCCTCTTCTTCTTCTCTTTACTCTCTCCTAAACACCCTGTCTTATGTCTATTATATCTCTATGACCCAAAGGTTTTTCTCTCTAATTTTTGTATGTCTCAAAGGTCTTTCAAATTTCTATGTTCTTCAAAAATTTCATGAAGAAACTCATTTTATAGAAAGAGATATGATAGAGTCATTGTCTAGGTCAAATACATAGTCAAGGCTTATCCAAACATGGCAAGATAAGGGGCGCCCAACTCTTGGGCACCTCCTCCTTATTTTCATGCATGGACCACCAGAAAAGGGTGCAAAATATGTGCCTTAAAATCCATGAAAATCCCAAAACAAATCTGGGTAAATTCGATGCAAAAAGGAAAAAGTTTTGGATTTCTAAAACTCTATCTCATAGAATTTGAAATCCAAACTTATTCCGATTTTGATTTGATCCACAACTACTTTCTATGTATGAAAGAAGAGAGAAAACCTTTTGAACGTGGGAGGGACTTAGGAGAGGGCTTTTGTCACACAAAGTAAGAGGGAATTGGTGTGGAATAAGAGAGAGGGCGTGGGGGGGGCGGCTTATGTGGCGCAAGGTGGAATTCTAGTCTTACTGGGATTCTATCTTATGACTTGTTTTAATTTGGTTTCTCAAATCAAATCAAATCAAAATTAGATCAACCCAATTAAAATAGATCTTAACCCAATTAAAAATATAATTTAATCAGATTAAATTAGATTTAAATCTGATTTAATTTTCTAATCAAATTAGAAATTAGGTTGACCCAAGTCCTAATTGAACTAGGACTAGTTTTTTTCTTACACTTGAGTTATCCAATAAACCAATTGAACTTGATCCAATCAAGATCAAACTAAATCTAATTAAATCATATTCAATTAGACTTAATCTCAGCCCATTGGCTTTATCAAATTAAGTCAATTAGCAATCGAATCGCTAATCGATCTTCCTACAATACTTGCACTAGGTTAAATGTCAATCATATTGATCATTTAACCCTAGAACAATTCTTAATCGTTAATCAACCATCTGATCGGATCATGAACTCTAATGTGTGTGACCTCATAGGTTCAAACCTAAGTCAGTAGCATAGGAATAAATTTTTGTACCAATCGAAGTGACTATCTAGCAATGGTACCCGACGATCGGATAGGTCGAATGTGTAGAACAACATCCTTAGAACCCATGCAGATATAGTTTTCATATAATTCATCTTCTTGACCAAAATAATCATAGGACACCTCAGAGTTCAACTGTCAACTCTGATCAGGTTGTCCACATTATATTTTAAAATATCAAATCCATCTGATGGATTACCCTGGCCAAGGTTTTGCTAAATTGAAATACAGTGACTCATTCTTCTCCAACTCTTAGAGTGGTGAATCCCATCTTGATCACACTCTGACTTCGCAAGTACTTGACTATGCCCAGAAGCCTTCCATCACTGAATTAGAAATTTAGTTAGTCCAGTACCAAAGCACAGTGAGTTGCTTGCTAGTCACTGAGGTGATCTCAAGTCTAAGGGATACTTATACCTATATCACATCAGAGTCATTCTCGACAGCAGAATGCTCTGAAGTTGGTCACATTAAATGATGATGTATCTTTACATCTCACCTGTATGTCATACTAGTGTCTCCACACTCCTTGATTAAGAGGATAACCAATCCATATGGCCTACAGCGACCTATGCTCGATAGAAGCTGTCGTCCTTATTAACAGCCTATCATTTGATCGTGAA
Organism: Elaeis guineensis; assembly: GCF_000442705.2. Classification (NCBI taxonomy): domain Eukaryota; kingdom Viridiplantae; phylum Streptophyta; class Magnoliopsida; order Arecales; family Arecaceae; genus Elaeis; species Elaeis guineensis. Next base: position 76,257,490 of record NC_025993.2, on the reverse strand, counting down.
TAGTTTTAAGGACTAATTGATAAATCCTCTCTTTATCGAACTTAAATAGTCCTAAGGACTTCATCATAATAACGGAGTTCATTAGAAGATGAAAGCTTATGATGAAAATACCAAAAATATATTTTATTTAATAACAAATCAATTACAATACTTGGTTGCTCAACCGTCAACAGCTTGACGATTGACTTTTGAGACATATTTTCCAACAAAAGGAACAGTCACACAACTACAGCATCGAGATAATCACTGATGATTGAATAAAAATCCAAGTGATCTTTCATATCGTCACGCTCAGTACTAGTTATTCTCTAACAACCATCCACACTTGTCGTCCTGTGTCTCTACATAATAGACTAGAGACCCATCTTTTTCGAAGAAAGCGATTTGTGCATCAGTCTATCTGGATCCATCATCATTCTCATGATGATCCTATGATTGAGAGCATCTAGAAATTAAATGCATGTCTCTAATTATCAACACTTTGAGAATATGTATCGAAGCTAATTCCATGGATGATTCAAGAATACATCACACTTTAATGAGAAAGAACTTGCCCCTTTTATTGATCATATCAATATATTAAGTATAAATTTATGCTCCAGATATATTATAATGTGTCAACCATATTGGCTTCTAGGACATACATCTAACATGCTATGTACCAATCAAAGAGCCATTTGTATTTCCAAGAGTCCTCATTTTAATAAAGTGTTGGAAGACATAGGCGATTTCATGCATGTATTTCAAAATTTTTTCAAAAAAATTATAGTGAAAAGTAAATAGATTAATTAAATTAATCTAACATGCATATAATTTAATCATCAAATTAATCTACTCTAGGATCTATGACATAATATGTTGCATATAAAATCTAAAAAATACTAAAGATAAAATTTGCATGGATGGATGTAAACGATAGATCATATTTATACCTATCTGAGTTCATAACTTGATACCTGAGCACAGGTCGACAATCGTCACTGCTGGGAGATATGGTGAAGATGAACCTTGCTGGTTGCTCACAGCCACACATGCGTTCAGCCTCTACAAAAAATCCATTCAAAGCTCTGATCTGATCGGTCTTCTCGGGAATGCTAGTTCGTGCGAAGATCTTCTTCTTGACTGATCTGGATCTTTTTCTCAAATATCTAAAATTTTTTCAGAGGTTGAAGATGGACTTCTAGAGGAGATGAAGAGGTGAAATAAAGATGGAGAAAAAAATATTTTTTTTTCTTTTTCTCTCTTCCCAAATCTTAAGGAAGAAATCCTAGAATTCAGGTTTTGCACACACCCCAAGAGAGAGGACTCTCCTCCACTTTTTCATGCCAAGAACCATGCCCCAAAGCCCCTCAACATGGAGAAATCCTTCTCTAGTCTCTTACATGCACAAAAGTGAGAAATAGACTCCTTTTTATTGGCATGTGATGGTTTAGGGTGAACAATCCTAAGGATCTTAGACTCTACTATAAGATGTCGCACCCTCTCTCAATTCCATGCCACAACATATCCAAAAAAATATGGGATACCCCTTCCCATATTTTTTGATAGTAAATCAATTCTCTAACTAATTTCTCATAAAATCTTTTCAAAATGTCACACATATAAGGAGAAAAAAATAAGTTGGCGGTAAGGTCTTAGAGATAATGTCAAGCATTATCTATATGGTATCCTATTTCAAATCAAATTTGAACATTCCATTTAAAATCTGATCCTACCTATATTTGGATGTGAGATAGAGAAGAGAAAAGACTCTTTGGCATGAAAAAATCTCACATAAAAACTATTTCAGCACGGAGAAAGATGGCATCAAAGTAGGAGGCGCATGGGGAGGAAGAGTCCAATCCTATATGGACTCTAGGTTTTCTTATTTGAATCCAAACCAAATCACATCTGGTTTAATCCAAATAAAATAGATAAAATCTAATCTAATTAGGTTCATAAATTTTTAATCAAATTTTAATCAAATTAAGAATTGATTGAACAAAAGTCCTGATCAAATCAGGGATAATTCTTCCTTAGCGATTAGGTCATCTCATAACCTAATCGGGTCAAACCTAATTGAATCTAATTCAATTAGATTTTATTTAATCCTCTTTGCTCAATCAAATTGAGCTAATCAATAATCTAATTACTAATTAATCTTTTATTAATTTACTAACACTTGATGGATAAATTTATTATAACTTTTGCATAAGGTTAATCATCAATTGAATTGACGATTAAGCCTTTGAACGATTTTCAATCATTGATCAATCACATGATCAATCAGAAGCTTCTTTTGAGTGTGACCCTATAGGTTCAAACCTAAATCGGTAGCATAAGAATAAATTTTTGAACTAATCAATGTAACTATTTAGCAATAGTGACCCGACGTCCGGATAGATCGAATGATGGTGAAGCAATATTCAAGAACCTATTGGCATATTGTTATCGTATAATTCATCCCTTTGACCCTAATGCTTGAGGATAACCTAAGATTTAACTATCAATCCTAGATAAATCATCTATATTATATTTCAATCTTTTAAATCTATCACATGGATTATCCGAATCTAAATTTTGGTAAATTAAAATACATTGATCATTAACTCCTACTAATTTGGAGGGGTTAATCCCATCTTGACTCATGCACCGACTTGACAAGTCTTGACTACACACATAAACTTTTTGTTACTGAATTATAAATTCAGTTAGTCCGACATCAAAGTATAGTGAGTTGCTTGTAAGTCACCATGGTGATCTCAAGTCGGAGGGACACTTATATCCATACCCTTCACGAGCTATCCTTGATAACAGAGTGCTCCAAAGTTGGTCACGTTCAGTGATAATGTACTCCTATATCTCACTTGTATGCCATACTTTTATCTTCATACTATTTGGTTATGAAGACAACCAACACATATGGCATACAACGACCTACATTTGATATCGCTGTCGTCCTAGTAATAGCGTATCGTTTGGTCGCGAACCAATTTAAGAACTCTGTGATAAATCTTTCTTTATCGATCAAAGTAGTCCTAAGAACTTCATCACAACATAAGAGTTTGTTAGAAAATATAATCTTATGATGAAGAAGGTCGAATATCATTTATTATTTATCAATTTATTTATATTTATAATTAGCACAGTCGTCAAGCGATTGGCTTTAGGACATATTTTTCAACAACTCTCACTTGGACTAAAGCCAATTAGTATAGTATCATATATCCATCTTTGATTTATCATCTCAGAACTCCTAGATATCGAAGCTTTAGTAAATGGGTTGGTCAAGTTTTCCGTTCCGTCGATCTTCTAAAGATTGATGTCGTCTTAACAGATTTTCTGAATAAGGTGGTAGCAATGTAAAATGCTTGGTAAGCTAATGGGACTTCAACTCCTTGGTATGAACTATGACTCTGGTGCTGTACAATACAATAGAACCATCATCAGAGGGTGCTACTCCTAGCTTGCCAATGAACCTCTACAATCACATAGCTTCCTTGCAAGCATCGAAGCTGCAATGCATTTTGCCTTGCAATTTGAATTTTGGCTATAATTTTTTACTTGAAACTTTTCTAACAGATTGCTTCATTATTTAGGATTAGAATTTATTCTGATACATTCTTACTATTATTATGTCCAACTAAAAACTGGAGTCATGCTCTACAAGTTTTAAGTCAGATCTCCATAATTGAGTCATCGGTCATTAGTATGTCTCAAATATATAAGGATGACCTTCCAGTGATTCTTATCCAAATCTTACAAGTATCCACTCACTATTTCTAATGAGTATACCATATCTGATCTCATATATGGTGTTTATCATAGAACAAATTCTACTCATAACACTTTATATACATAGACTGGGATAACCTAAGCAGGCTCTTGGATCTATCTCTATAGATCTTCATCCCTAGGATAAGGAATGCTTTTCTCAAGTCCTTTATGAAGAACAATGATAATAGCGAAACTTTTATTCCTGTAATGTATAGAATGTCATTTTTAATTAAAAAAAATTTATTCACATACAAAATAAGAAATATACTCATAGAACTATTAACACATTTGTATTTGAAGGATTCTTCTTCGTTCTCAATGAAGCCATATATTTTGATCACTTATCTAAATGCATATTCCAATCTCCAAAATATTTAGCATTATCATAGGAGAAAAATATCTCATTATGGTCAATACTATAATGTTGACAATATCATTAGACAACCAGATGAGCTTTGTAGGTCTCCACCTTCTCGTCTGCATTCCTCTAATCCTATTAAAGATCCACTTACATCCTATGGGCATTACCCCTTCGAGTGGATCAATGAGTGTCCATACACTATTGACCATTATGGATTTTATTTCGGACTCTATGGCTCCAAGCCACTAATCAGAGTTGGACCTCTGCATGATATCCATGTAGGTGATCAGATCCTTCTTGTTCTCATCGAGTTCAATAAGATCATATCTCGAAACTAGAAATTGAAGTATCTATCCGACAGATATGGTACTCTACCGGATCTCCTTAATGGTACCTCTATAATGGGTTCTGAGTTTGATCTAATCAAATCCAATTCTATGGGTTCACTAGATTATGTCAGTTCTTCTACCTATCAAACTTCATAAGTTTCACATTTAAGGCATCAGTTTCTTCACCAAGGTACTCTTTTTTTTTCAAAAAATATATCGAATGACTTTTATTCTTTAGCAAGGTAGAAGTTATATCCCCTAGATTCTTTGGGGTTATCCTACAAAATAATATATATAAGACCAGGATCCAAACTAATCTGTCTATAATTGCTCGACATAAAATAAATACTCCCAAACCCTAAGGTAAGAAAGTATCGGCTTACGCCTAGTCTATATCTCATATGGAGTCTTTGCAACTGATTAATTTAGAATCCAGTTTAGAACATAACAAGCAGTCTAAAGAGTATAACCCTAAAAGGAGACTGACAAACTTGTAAACCCCATTATAGATCAAACTATGTCTAATAAAGTTGATTCTAATAAGAGAGAATCATATTCTCTTCTAGATATGTCAAAAACCTCATCGAAAAGGTGTTCTCCGCTTTGATCTAACTGAAGAGTTTCAATGCTTTTTCCAATTTATTTCTCTTCCTTATAAAGGAATTATTTGAACATTTTAAATGATCTAAATTTATGGCAAACGTGTTCGTAGATCCAATACATCAGTATGTATTAGACTCAAAACATCATTGGCTCATTCACCTTTTCCAACAAAAGGTGACTTGGTCATCTTATCAAGAAAATAAGATTGACAAGTTGACAATGATTCACAATCATTGACTTCGAAAATTATCTCCTGTTGATCTTATTCCTACTTATATGATCGAGCTCAAATTGCCAAAGATAGGAATCCATAACATAATCTACTCTAAAGAGTTTATTTGTTGTGTACTATACACTAACAGGCTATGACTATTTATAAATGTCATTTTTTAGTTGCCCACATGATTTTGACATCATTCATAATGATATCATATAAATCATTGGACAATAGTGACAATCACTAAAATGATATTATTAGAATTGAAAATAAGCTCGACGATTTCTAAAATCAGAATTAGAATATAACTTCCATCCTTAACGTTCAAGAATCTTTTGCTATTTTTAAACTTTCTATTAACTTGAAGTCATTAGAATAATTTGCATGAATTTTCAATATCCAATATGTCATAGATAGAAATCACAAAGTGTTATCATATCTGTACCTTATCCAGCAATCTTTTGCTGATTTCTCTTTCTTAGCCTGTTCGGATCAAGAGACTCTATCAGACTAGATTAACCTTAAACTCTTTTGTCAGTTCGAACTCATTAGCCTAAGCACGACTCTTCGCATCTTCTTTTTCTTTTCTTTTTTAAAAATTATTGCCCATCGAAGACACATCTTCAGAGGTACAAAAGAACTCCTTCAATATTTTGAAGGATTTTCTCCTACTAAGCATCATCGAATTTATAACTAAATTTATATTCTTTACTGCTCTCAAAAAAAAAATACCACATGGTGATATGATCATTTGGCTATTTTTGATAAATGCCTTTGATCGCATCATATGTGTTGGATGTAGGAACATCAGGTGCTGGATCCATAATCATATTTAGGATCCATTCATGCTCTAGAACTATTTACAATTTTTGATACCATCTATCGAAGTTGGATCCTATAAATAAGTCACTGTCAAACAGTGAATGGAGTAATGGATATCTAGCCATAACTGAAAGAAAAATATAAAACCTCAATGTTTATGAATTGATTAAGTCTAAAGACTTGAACTTTAGTCTAAAGATTCTCTTACTATTTTATATGAATTGATAGCCTCTACCTCTAATTCGAAGAATTACTTTAATCCTTTAGCGGGTACTAGAATCCAGACAGACTGCATACAGGCTTGAGGATGGCTCAATCAACCCATATGCACCTATGGATAGGTTCTCAATCAATTATTTTTTCAAATATTTTTTAATAATTAATTTAGCCCCAGATTTTATTTCAATAGGTGATGGACCTCCATTGAAAGTTTTGATTAGGTCAAATCATTAATATGAACCTACTCAGTGATTCTAACTAATGAATGATCAGGTCCGAAGATGGCTTAGTCAATCCAACCATCATCAGATAGTACAATAGAGTCATCATATGATGAATGATAATTCTATCATTCAGAGAGAGCACCAAACATATGGTGCCTGTAATGTCAATCAAAAATAATAGACCCATTACCATTCACCTTGATGGGAGGCTATAATCCAGTTATTTCCATAACTAGCTCATTTTATAGACCTAATAATTTAGATGATTTTATTAATTTAGAGAAGAGATAAGAAGAGATCAATCAGTAGACCACAATCCTCCCACTGATTTTACCAAATTACTTAATCAGATTAGGGTCATGCTGATTGAATTGGCACCTAGATCAGTCATACTGATCAATCTTAATGGCATGGGTCAACTCGAATCACTTAGCGGTCTAATCAAGATATAATCCACCAAATTGGCCAGATAAGTGAGATCGATGGGAGGGTCTGCTAAGCTTGTCTTAGACACTATCAAAATGGTCAGATAACCCACTTTCAATTAAAAACTATCAATCAAAATGCCAAACTTACCTTAAACACCAATTGGTTAACTAGTTTCGATTTGACCAGCCTAATGATTTGGGTTCAACCGTTGAGCCACAATCAAGGTCCATTTGGTCTAATCAAGGATATGGACTTGACCATCTATAACTATTGTATTGGTGCTAGAGAAACTCTGATTTAATTTAATTCAATATTTGATTAGATTTAATCAATTTCTCTATATAGTCCATTAACTTTTTAATTCTAACCTTAGGTCTAACTTAATTAAGAAGATCTGATTTGAGCTAACCCATGCCCTCATATTTTATGCAAATAACATTAGATCTTTAATTTATAATTCTAGATCTAATTGATTCTATACTTAATTCTTAATTAAGTTCAACATCAATATGGGTTTAGATTTAGGTTTGAAATAATTTTAATTTTTTTATTTTATAAATAATTTATAATAAATATTATGTAAATTTTTTTTATTTTGAAACTGGATTGACTCAATCAACATTGAGCCAACTACATAAGAGGACTAGGTTAACTCAGTTCAAAACTGGATCGGCTCAATAATTATCTAGCACGATTCAAGAAGTTTCAGATCTAAAAAATTTTACATAATTTTAAAATAAAATTAATCATAAATATCTTTTAAATCATATATAAATATTTTATAATTTAAGATTTTATTTTTTTATGATCAAAATAATTTTAATCATATAGATTAGATATTTTATTTTTCATACAACTTTATATCACATACAACAAATCTAGAGTTTCAAGATCTAAGATTTTACAGAAAAATAAGTTCTTCCTTTCGCATTCTTTTTTATGAAATCTAATCACATGGTACCCCTACACATCATAAGAGCATCCCATCAAATAAAAAGAGAGGGCCTTTAAACCCTTCTTGCTCCTATAATCGGACGGCCTGGTGATCAATCCAATCCAATACTTACTAATCAGATCACCTAATCTAATCACATATTATACATGCTTAAATTTAGATCTAATTTAAATTATATCAGATCTGATTACAACCTTAGATCATAACTAAATCAGATCATAAATATCACATGCAACAAGTAAAATTGGATTTTATCAACGATCAGTACAAACTAGGACAACTTTTTCATTGTAAGGGGTAAACCCTACAACAGGACAACCTTACTTCAGTTTATGCGATCTATCATTAATTAAATTTAAATCTAAAATATCATATATTAGATTTAAATAAAATTAAATTTTAAATTTAATATGCACATATAACATGTCATGACGAACCTAGGCTCTGATACTACTATTGAAAAACGTAGACGATTTTATGCTTGTATTTCAATTTTTTTTTAAAAAAAATTATAGTAAAAAAAATAGATTAATCAAATTAATCTAATATATATATAATCTAATCATCAAATTAACCTACTCTAAAATTTATGACATGATATATTGCATATAAAATCTAAAAAATACTAAAGATAAAATCTACATGTATGGATATAAGCGATAGATCATATCTACACATATCTGAGTTCAGAACTCGATACCTAAGCACGGATCGATGATCACCACTGCTAGAAGATATGATGAAAATGATCTTTGTTAATTGCTCATAGCCACACATACGTCCGGCCTCTATAAAAAATCCACTCAAAGCTCCAATCTGATCGGTCTCCTCGGGAATGCTAGTTCATGCGGAGATCTTCTTCTTGGTTGATCTAGATCCTTTCTTCAAATCTTTAAAATATTTTTAGAGATTGAAGATGGACTTCTAGAGGAGATAAAGAGGTGAAAAAAAGATGGAGAAGAAAATAATTTTTTACTTTTCTTTTTCTCTCTTTTCAAATCTTAAGGAAGAAAACCTAGAATTCAGGTTTTGCGCACACCCCAAGAAAGGGGACTCTCCTCCTCTTTTTCATGCCAAGAACCATGCCCCAAAGCCCCTCAATGTGGAGAACTCCTTCTCTAGTCTCTTACACATACAAAAGTGAGAAGTAGACCCCTTTGTATTGCCATGTAATGGTTTAGGGTGAAGAATCCTAAGGATCTTGGACTCTACCATAAGATGTCACACCCTCTCCCAATTCCATGCTAAAATACATCCAAAAAAATATGAGATACCCCTTCCCATATTTTTTCATGGTAAATCAATTCTCCAATTGATTTTTTGATAAAAAATCTCCTCAAAATATTATACACATAAGGAGAAAAAAATAAGTTGGCGGCAAAGTCTTAAAGATATTGTCAAACATTATCTATATGGTATCCTATTTCAAATCAAATTTGAAAATACCATTTAAAATCTGATCCTACCCAAATTTGGACATGAGATAGAGAAGAGAAAGACCTCTTTGGGATGAAAAAAATTTCATGTAAAAACTATTTTAGCATGGAGAAAGATGGCATCAAAGTGGGAGGCTTATGGGGAGGAAGAGTCCAATCCTATATGGACTCTAGGTTTCCTTATTTGAATTCAAACCAAATCATATCTGATTTAATCCAAATAAAATAGATGAAACTCAATCTAATTAGATTTATAAATTTTTAATCAAATCTCAATCAAATTATGAATTGATTGAATTAAAGTCTTGATCAAATTAGGAACAATTCTCCCTTAGCGATTAGGTCATCTCATAACCTAAGCAGGTCAAACCTAATTGAATCTAATTTAATTAGATTTTATTTAATCTTCTTTGCTCAATCAAATTAAGCTAATCAGTAATTTAATTATTAATTAATTTTTTATTAATTTAATAACACTTGGTGAATAAATTTATTATAACTTTTGCATAAGGTTAATCATCAATCAAATTGACGATTAAGCCCTTGAATGATTCTCAATCATTGATCAGTCACATGATCAATCAAAAATTTTTTTTGAGTGTGACCCATAGGTTTGAACTTAAGTCAGTAGCACACAAATAAATTTATAAACTAATTGATATAACCATCTAGCAATGATGACCCAATGTTCGGATAGGTCGAATGATGGCGAAGCAATATTCAAGAGCCTATTGGCATATGGTTATCGTATAATTCATCTCTTTGATCATAATGCTTGAGGATAACCTAAGATTTAACTGTCAATACTAGATAAGTCATCCACATTGTATTTTAATATTTGAAATCTATGACATGAATTATCCAGGCTCAGATTTTGCTAAATTAAAATATATTGATACATTAACTCCTACTAATTTGGAGTCAATCCCATCTTGACTCACGTACTGATTTGATAAATACTTAACTATACTTAGAAATCTTTTATTACTGAATTAAAAACTTAGTTAGTTCAGCACCAAAGTATAATGAGTTACTTGCAAATCATTGTGGTGATCTCAGGTTGAAGGGACACTTATATTCATATCCTTCGCGAGCTATCTTTGACAGTAGAGTGCTCTGCAGTTGATCATGTTCTATGATGATATACTCCTACATCTCACTTGCATGCCATACCAGTATCTCCATACCATTTGGTTACGAAGACAACCAACACATATGGCATACAACGATCTACACTTGATATCACTATCGTCCTAGTAATAGCATATCGTTTGGTCGCAAATCAATTTAAAGACTACGTGATAAATTTTTTTTTATCGATCAAAGTAGTCCTAAGAACTTTATCACAATATAGAAGTTCATTAGAAGATGTAACCTTGTGATGAAGAAGGTCAAATAATTTTTATTATTTATCAATTTATTTATATTTATAATTAGCACAATCGTCAAACAATTAGCTTTAGGACATATTTTTCAATAGAAAGGATATTGAAATTAGTAAATCAAATTAATATTGTCTTGTTATTAGCAATGACCTTTAGTCTTTCATATGAAATTCACTTAGAATTCTTCTCCATGTATAAAACCAAAATGTTGCTTATAAATATGGCTCTTAGTATTTTGTGTAGAAGGTAGTTGAAGGGTTGTAAAATCTCTTATATTAAGGAATGTACTTGAGCCATTTTGGATCGAGTTGAAGGAATATCAAATAAAGTTAAAGTTTGCTTCTTCCAATAGGTCTACTCTCTTCATCTCTTGTGTGAGAAACACTACAAAACTCCTCTCCTCCTTTATCTATCATAACAAAGTGGTTTCAGAGCTATGGCTAATATTGGAGGGCTTTCACAATTACCTCTTCCTTATCTCACCAACATCAACTATAAGAGTTGGAGTATCCAAATGAAAGCATTGCTTGGATCTCAAGATATTTGGGACATAATCGAAAAAGGCTATGAAGAAGCCGGAGAAAGAGATATTCTCATGGCACAACAACAAGAGGTCCTGCGAGACAAGAGGAAGAAAGATAAGAAGACTCTTTACTTTATCTACCAAGCTATAGATGAGTTGGCTCTTGAGAATATTGCTGCAGCCACCACCTCCAAAAAAGTATGAAAGATTCTCTAAAATGCATATAAAGGAGTTGAGAAAGTGAAAAAAATCACCTTCAAACTCCTAGAGGCGAATTTGAAGCCCTACAAATAAAGGAGTCCGAATCCATCTCAGACTTCTTTACAAGAGTCTTGACCATCATCAATCAATTGAGAAGGAATGGCGAGACCTTGAGTGATACATGAGTAGTAGAGAAAATTCTATACTCTTAGATATCAAGTTTGACTACATCATAGTCACCATCAAAGAATTGAAGAATTTGGAGGCCATAATAATTGATGAACTCATGGGTTCCTTACAAGCCCATGAACAAAGGCTTAACAAGAAGAAGCAAGAGTCTTTGGAGCAAGCTCTTCAATCTAAGTTCACTTAGAAGGAGGAAAAAGAAGACTCCAAGAATGAAAGGAGTCAAAGAGGTCGAGGATGAGGCAGTGGCCAATGGAGAGGCTATGGACATAGAGGCTACAATAACAAGAAGGCTCATCTAGAGGCCGAAGGTATGACAATTCCAAAGTTCATTGTTTCATTTGCAATAAACTTGATCATTATATTTTGGATTGTTGGTATAATGATGCTAACCAAGTTGAAGAGAAGGCTTATTATGCAAAGAAGAAAAAAAGAGATGGTGATAAAATCTTGTTGCTAGCTTGCAAAGAAGATGACACTGGTGAGCAAAATATGTGATACTTGGACACCAGTTTAAGTAATCATATGTGTGGCTATAAGAATATGCTCGTGGAGTTGGATGAATTAGTGGATTGGCATGTATCTTTTGGTGACTCCTCAAAAGTAGACATGAAGGGCAAAGATAAAATCCTTATTCAATTAAAAGATGAAAGTCATAAATTTATCTCTAGTATTTGTTACATATCAGAGATGAAGAACAATATTTTGAGTTTGGGACAACTTTTGGAGAAGAGATATGGTGTGCATATGAAAAACAAAAGTCTATTTTTGAGAGATCAAAAGAATAATTTGATAGCCTATGTTCAAATGACAAAAATAGAATGTTCATGCTTAACATCAAACATGTCAATGCTAAATATTTGAATGCAAGTGTGAAGGATAGCTCAAGGCTTTGGACTTGAGGTTCGGCCATCTTCACTTTGGTGGCCTCAAGCAACTATCAAGAAAGAAGATGGTGAAGGGCTTAACGTATATTGATTCTCTAGAATAATTTTGTGAAGGATGTGTTCTTAGTAACTAAGGAAGAGCTTTCCCAAAGAAGCTTTCTATCATGCAAAGAAGCCACTTGAACTCATCCGCACCAATATATGCAGGCCAATTTCTCCCACATCCTTTGAAGAGCACCATTATTTTCTAATCTTTATTGATGATTTTAGTAGAAATACTTGGGTGTACTTCTTGAAGAAAAAGTCTGAAGCATTTTCTATATTCAAGAAGTTCAAAGCAATAGTGAAAAAAAATGTGGCTACTACATCAAGGTCTTACGATCCGATCATGGAGACGAATTCACATCCAAAGACTTCGAACACTTTTGTGAGGAGCGTGGCATTCGGCAACTCTTGATGGCACCCTATTCCCCCTAACAAAATAGCATGGTGGAGAGAAAGAATCAGACTATTCTTGATATGATTCGAAGCATGGTAAAGACAAAAGACATGCTAAAGAAATTTTCGGCGAAGGGTGTAAATTGTGTGGTCCACTTGATCAATTGATGTCCTACAAAAAGCCTAAGGGATATAACTCCACAAGTGGTGTGGAGTGGAAGATGATCTAGTGTCTCTCACTAAAAGATTTTCGAGAATATCTCTTATGCTCATTGTTAGAAAATAGATAGGCTTGCATGCATAGATTTTAAAATAATTTTGAAATGGTAGTAGAAGCAGATCTAGGTTAAACCCTTTAACTCCACAAGCAATAGATCAAATCTATTAACTACCCATGCTCAGATCTATGACATGCATATAATCTGAAAATAAAATAAAATACTGTTGAGATCTAATCTCCATACCTTTGCATGGATCGTACTACACTGCAGTCGATAAACGTGGATCTGAATGGTTCCTCTAGCCACGCATGTGCTCGACCTCCACAGGTATTCACACGAGGATTCATTCTGATCAGAGGTGGGTGTCTTCACTGGGGTGCTAGCTCCCTTGCAGAAGACTCCTTCTTGATGGCTAAAGTAGCTTTCTCTCAGATCTCACAGACTCTCTTGAGATGAAGAAGAATGTAGAAGGAATAGGGAAGAAGAAGAGGAGAGGAGGCTTGACTTAGAGAAAATAATTTTCTCCCTTGATTTTCTTATGCTTGGGTGTCCAACTTTTGGACCCCTTTTAAAGGAAGAAAGGAATTAGGGTTTTAGAGGATGGGCCACACCAATTACGTGCCACAACATATGGGGCGTCCCATATTTCCAATGCCAAAAATAAAGCGATGCGTGAGAAAGAAATCAGATTTGTTTCTCACACCAACCTCTTTCTTAGCGCACATATGGGATAGGGTTGGCACCACATTTTGTTTCCCATAATTCCTTTGATTTATTTTTTTCTTATTCCCTCATCTTGATTTGAATCAAATTCAAATTTAGAAAGGATAAGGATGATGACTCATGAAGAAACCACCTATCCTTCTTATCATTATCTATTGATTTGAATCGAATTCAAATTAGGAAAGAGATAAAGATGTGTGTCATCAACTAATGTCACCCCACCCTCTCTGTGCCCTCTCCCTTTCACGCAAAAATTTCTCATGTAGAAATACTTTAGCATGAAATAATTCTCATGGAGATCATGGGGTGTGCGTAAGGAAAGAAGTCCTAGGGAGTTGGGACTCAAGGTTTCCTTTTTGGTTTAAACCAAATCAGATCTGGTTTAATCCAAATAAGATGAAGGAACCTAACCAAATTAAGAACCCAATCTTTTCAAAAAATTTCTAATCCAATTAGAAATTAACTGAACCCAAGTTCTGATCAAATCAGAAATCAGTCTCCCTTGCAATTAGATTTGATCCAATCAAACCCAATCTAAGTCAAACTGAATCCAATTCAATTAGACTTGATTCGAACCTCATTGCTCAATCAAATTGAGCCAATTAGCAATCCAATTATTAATTAGTCCTTTTATAATTCACTAACACTTAGTGGATTACATAATTATAACTTTTACTTAAGATCAATCATCAATTATATTGACGATTTTATCCTTCAACGATTCATAATCGTTAATCAATCATCTGAATGGAGAAGAACCTCTTTTGTATATGACCCCATAGGTTTCATTCTATTTAATAGTGAATATATTGTGATCTCCATCATAATATCATCAAAATTCTTGTCGATGTGTTGGAACAATTCTAACTCTACCCTTTGAGGGTCATCGATCATCAAGACGATGCTCGATGAGTCCCACAATCCACTAATGACACCTAGTAGTATGTAGTGGCAATCCAACAGAATAAAAGTAATAAACCTCTAAGTACAATTATCGTATAATTCGATTCTTCTGTCATGAGTCTTAATAAAATACAGGTCAAGGATAACTTGTCAAACCTATTTGTCCATCATATATTAGATTCAATCGACTCGAGTCCAGTGAAACCTTATAAAAATTCTTTTCCATCATTCACCTACCATGATCATGGATTTTAAAACTCAGTCTCATAAATTACATAGGATCTCTCCCTATCTATCAGATTTGACAGATCCTATTTAGGTGCGCATCCTATTCCTACAATAGACCTACTGTAGCTAACATACACTATGATAAGATCGTGATATTGTCATTAGGACACCGTGATTATCAATCTAATTCTGACTTCAATAAAAATTAAAAATATATAGAAAGAAATGAGTCAGGTCAAATCTACAGAGAAAATAAAATTTTGATTTGAAATCTTTGATTTTATAAAAAAAAATTTTAAAAAAAGTAATTTTAAGTTGAAAAATAAAAATTAAAAGTATAAAAAATAAATCTGATACTAAGATCTACTATTTAGATCCTAGCTTCTACTTGCAATAAAAATAAATAATAAGAATTTAAAGTATATAAAATAAATTGATACTAAGATCTACTAACTAGATTCTAGCATCTAATTACAATAAAAATAAAAGACAGAAATTTAAAGTACAAGAAATAAATTTTTCATTAATTAAATAAAAATTCAAGTATAAAAAATTTAAAAAGAATAATAAAATAAAATAAAAATAAAATTGTAATAAGGATCTGAAGTTGATCAGTGCAGTCTCATCAAAAAGATGGTTGATGATCTCTCCTTCTTCCTTCATACTCCGTAGAGCGAACTGGCTTCTCTTCTTCTTCCCCTTGAGTCTCTAAATCTATCTATTTTTTTTTTATTTTTTCTTGACTTTCTACTGATTTTTTCTTTTTTCCACTCTTATTCTCAGACCTCCTATTTATATGTAAATTTTTTACCTTTTTTTTATAGCAAAAGGAGTCATAAAACCTTTAGAAATCATATAATACCCTTATGATTAATTTCTGGCCATTGGATCTCACTTGGACTGCCCAGATCTGCCAAAAAATAGTAATTTAAATCCTTCTCTCAGTCAAAAATGATGCTGACCGTCCAATCATGCTCTTGATGAGTTTTTGACCATTGGATTGTGCATTTTATCTCCTTAACACAGTCAAGATGAATATCAACTGTTGGATCAAGCGATGGATCAAGTTTCAGCCATTCGATCGTGCCCAGAAATCCTTCTTTCAATCGATAACGGATGTGGACCGTTCGATCTGGTTTTGGATGAATTTCGACCATTAGATCATGGAAAAAACCTTTCGTCTGCCCGTGAGCCGCGCCATAGATCGCGAAACTGCTCCCATGGACCGCACCCCTAAATCTATGGATCGACCAGTCGGTCCACCATGCAACAAAGGCTATAAATTTTATTTTTTAAGATATTTTTACTTGATTTTTACTCTAATTTTTGTCTAAAAAATTAAAAATATATATATATTAATTTTTTTAATAATTTTTTATTATTTTGGTACTTAAATTCTTAATTAAATCAACATCTATTTTTCACAAATATGTTCTAATTTTATATTTTTTTAAAATTATCTATTTTTGTAAGAAAATCTAATTTATTTATAAAATCAATTTTTTTAAGAAGATGTTAGCACCATAAATTATCAAAAATATTTAAAATAAATATAAAAATATACCACTTATTACACCCCCCAACTTGAACTTTGCTCGTCCTCGAGTAAAGAAATGATTTAGAATTAAGTACCGTTTAACTGAAAGTTTCAAATTTTATCAAGTTTTAAAAAAAAATGGCCACTAATATTCAATAAAGCATGAGTAAGATATGTCATTGGAGTATTAATACTAATCAATATGAGAGTTAAACTAAAAATACTAAATTTTTTTTAATTTTTTTCTAAATTATCTCTATCTTTATCTTCAAATCATTAACCTTCATATGGACAAATATATTATTACTTTCATCCTTCATTTATTAATTTTTTTCTCTTTTTTTTAATATTATACCACTATTGAGTGTCTTAACTCCTTAAACTTTTTGTTTGACCCATGTAGTGAGTTTTCAACCAATGACTCTCAAACCAGGTGGTATTAGGGCACTAGGTATAGAATACCCCTCGGATCAACTTGCTCGAATCAAATAGGGTACGAGTTAAAACTAACTTTATAACAAAACTTCTTTATCCTTCATATCTTTTGACGTGAAATTCAATGCTTGCTTAGGCAAAGAGATCTAGTTACTCAGCATGAAATACTTGAAAATTTTTTTTTTTAATATATAAAGAAACATATAGTTACCCTACACAAGTCCATAGAAAGTAACTCTTCTTTGATGCTGGTAGGAGAATTTAGAAATGCTCAAAGAAAACTGTTTAAGTTCTAAACTTATCTCTTTATTGAGTTTTCTTAATACTTGATCCCTCGATATCTCACAAACTCTCTGGTTTGTACATCAATTTTTTTTTAAAAATATTTGGTTTAGCTCGATTCTTAAGTGTAATCAAGTGCTCAAATGTTAAATACTAACTTATTTGAGGACTTAAATTTTTTTTTTTATTCTCCCCCCTCAACTTAATCGATATTGTCCTTAATAGAGTAAGAAAAATAAAGGGTGGATACAAAAAGAAAGAAAAGGAGAGATGTCACCTGATCCAAATGTCTTTTCAAAATTTGTTCCTTTCCCAACTTAGCCAATATTATCTTCAAATTCCTACAAAAGATATGAAGTAAGACTCGATTAACCTAAACAAAATGCAAAAGAAAGCAAAAAGCAAAAGTTAAAACTAAAATTGGATTGCTTCTCAAAAAGTGCTAAGTTTATCATCTTCAGTCAGACCATGTCGATTCTCTTACCTATCCTATGTCAAATAGTGGATTGATAAATTTTAATAGTTTTGGATTGCCAATCTCAAGAAGATGGCTTATAATAAATTTTAATATTTTATTACCAATCTTCAGAAAGTAATGCACATCCCTGTTCTTAATTTTAGGAAGATCATTTACAAACCCATTCACAGATCCTTGTTTGTTGAGAATTTCTCTTATTTGTTCTTCTAAAATACTCATAAATTGAGTTTTTGGGTTAGGAGTTGAGTTTGAAGCAATGGGTGTTGAAAGGGCATCACTTGATTTTAAACATGCATACTTAGATGTGATCCAAGATGACTTCAGTTCTGAAGGAGGTGATTCTAAAGTGGAAGAACCAGCTTCTAGGGCTGAAGAAAATGAAACTCTTGATGAATATATCTCGGGTAACTCATCTGCTCTCTTCTCTTTATCACTTAGATCAGTATTAGTACTAGGCTCAGATTCTTCTATTGGGTTAGTCTCATTACTAATCTCCTCTTTTAAATTTTCTTTTTAGCTAGCATCAGTACTAGCCTCTTTCACCTGGTCTTGGTATGGGTCCTTAAGAATCCTATCACCTCTAACCTCAAAGATTAATTTATCATTTTCAAATTAAAAATTCTTAGGTGGGACATTAGATTGATGACTAGGTCCAGGTGGTTGGTGGATAGGTGGGTTATTTTTAAAATTCGATATTGGTTGGCTCGACAATTGACCTAGTTCTCTCCTTTTGGAAGACTCAGCTAATTGACCTATTTGTGCTTCTAGCCTGACAAGGGATTACTGTTGGGTCATAATCATTTGTTGAAGTTGGCTAAACCTATCATCGGCTAGATTAGTCTGTTGAGGAGATGAGTATGGCGGCTGATTATGATATAATGGCTGGGTAGGCTAACTAGGCTGACCTCTATTATAGGCATAATTCTGGTATTGAGGCCTATTCTGAAAGTTTTGCACTAGAGAAATTTGGGTATGAGCTTGGGTCTGTTGGGGTCTCCAAAAAAAATTAAGGTGGTTCCTCCAATCTTGATTATATGTATTAGAGAATGGATCATTGACAGGCTTGAAGTAACCTTGGGCAACTTGAACTTATTCTTGGATGAAACCTGAAAACTATGCAGTCGTGGGATATTCACTCACATGATGGACTAGGCTAGCACAAATAGAACAAATTTTCTGATAATTGGAAGGTGGTGTGTATTGCATAGGTGATTGTTGATCTAGGACTAGGCATTTATCTATAAGAAAGTTAATTTTATCTAATTTTTGGGCTATCAGGTTCACATCGATCTTAGGACTAGAATCTGAATATTTGATTCTATAAAATGATGAAAATATTAATGGATTATAGGTGGAAGAAATAAAATATTCCTTCATCTTTCTAGATGATTCTCAAGATTTTCAGCCAGTTGATTATTAGGTGTAACATGGATCAGCCATTTAATTTCAGAATTAGATTCAACTAGATCAGAAAAAATTATAACGTGCATATACCAGTGCAAACCCTAATGTGTGTGGTTCAGATTTTTTTTTTTTTAAGAAAGAGGGAGAAAGAAAAGAGAAGAGGAAGAAAGAAGGAAATTCTAAAGGTGAGATCTCTAAGAAAACTCTAGACCTAAAGACCTAAGATGAGAAGAATTAGTTATGGTTGAGTGTTAATTGTAATCAAGTTAGGAAACAATTAAATCTAGACACCTATGAATTTCTTAAACCTAATAGTTTGATGTAGAGTGGCTTAGCTTAGATGCAAATTGGGTATGTTCGTACTTCCTTCAACTAGACAGGAAAGAGGTGGGGTCGTGGGGGTCCCCCCATTGCTTTCCTTAGACACCAATTAGATTGGTCAGGTAAGCTAATGGAACAAATTAAATGTTGGAAATTGTATCCTAAAATCAATCGTATGATGATTGAGTTCATCCTTATATATGAATTATTGATTAGTGAATAATAGTTATTTTGATATTTTTCATCACAAAGTGACATCTTCCTTGAACTCTTGTACTGTGATGAAGTCTCTAGAACTATGCTAGTGTACTATAAAGAGAGGATTTATCGTATAGTTCTTAAACAATTTTGCGATCAAATGATACATCATTATGGGATGATGATGTTTATTGAGTGAAGGTAATTGTGTACCATATGGGTTGGTTGTCCTCTTAACCAAGGAGTGTGGTGACACTAGTATGGCATACGGGTGAGATGTAAGGGTACATCATCATTGAACAAGTGACTTACCTGCTGAGCGTTCTTCTATCAAGAGCTACTCATGAAACACATGGATATAAATATCCTTCAGACCTGAGATCACCATAGTGACTTACAAGAAATTCACTGTACTTTGGTGCCGAACTATTTGGATTTTTAATGCAGTTACAGAAGGCTACTGGGTACAGTCAAGTACTTGCAAAGTTTGTGTGTGGATCAAGATGGGATTGATCCCTTCAGATTATTGGAGTTGATGTATCACTGTATTTCAATTTAGTAAATCCTTGGCAAGGGTAATCCATGAGATAGATTTGAAAGGTTGAAATACAATATGGATGAAGCAATCTCGGTTGATAATTAACCTGAGACCATCCTAGAGCATCCAGGGTCAAAAGGATGAATTATGCAGTAACCATGAGTATGGATTTTGAAATATTCTTTTGCAATAATTCAACCTATTTGGATGTTGGAAACCATTACTAGATGGTTTCTCGATTAGTGCAGGAATTGATTCC
Organism: Elaeis guineensis; assembly: GCF_000442705.2. Taxonomy (NCBI): domain Eukaryota; kingdom Viridiplantae; phylum Streptophyta; class Magnoliopsida; order Arecales; family Arecaceae; genus Elaeis; species Elaeis guineensis. The sequence goes on along the minus strand of NC_025993.2, from coordinate 76,236,992 downwards.
TGTGCTACCGACTTAGTGTTTGAACCTATAGAGTCATGTACACAAGCAAGATAAAGTAGGAAGAAATTGATCTATGTTTATTTATTCCATCTGAAAGTACTTGACTTGATTGAACATATAAGCTAACTTGATTGAGAATTTAGTTATGGGTCAAATGAGATTGAATAGTTGACTATGTCTAGCTAGCACTACATATGAGATTCAGATTCAATCCTGGAGATGAACAATTTCTATTTATGATCCATGGAACATATGAAAGATTAGATTTAAGTATTAATTAATTTCAGATTAGATCTGAATTAATTAGACTTAAATAAGTCCAAAATTTAAGTTAGACTTGATACAAAAGTCCTAAAGAGTTTAAGATTGATAGTCTTCCGAAATTATTTTGAATCGGCTTCGAATCAGACTCGAATCAGACCTGTTTTGGATGAGATATGAGTATTTCTACTTACACTGGGAATACCTACTCATAAAGCATGACCAAAAATTAGTTTGGTGCTTATTTGGGGTGTCTCAAGTGGGTGTGGGAGTGGGTGCAAAGTGGATGTCATAAGTGATGTCAATTATATCTCATATAGGAGTCCTTCTTTTATGAGTATTGGACTATTCAAATCAAATTTGAATAAAGAGTCCTCCTCTCATTGGGTAATGAAAATCATCTATAAATAGAGAGGGTCTCTACCTATGGATGAAAGAAGAGAATAGAATAGTAAACAAATCAAATTGAGAGAAGAAAAAAAGAGAGAGACAGGCGTGTGAAGACAGAGATCCTTCATCTTCTACATCTTTTCCTTTGTTGCCGCCTCCTCTCCTTAGGTGTGGATCCTTCTTGGGCATCCTATCTACTGGTGTGAGGTGTCACATCATCATATCTCATCCCTCGATTGATTGAGTTGCGAAGCCAATTGGATTGGAGTTCATCCTATTTTTTTGAGATGTCTGACGTGCATGCGAAATAGAGGGTCTGTATATCCAGGCCTCTGTAAAGATTTATATCAGATAATTTAGGATTTGATCTCTGGTTCTACTATGATTTAGGTAAAGATTTGATTCTTAAATAGGTAGAACATTAGAGAAAATTTTTAGATGCAACTTGGGCATTCTGGAGGGAAACTATTTTCTTCCCTTCAACTGGTATCAGAGCAGGCCTGAAATATATGTATGTAAAATAATTTTTTTTATGATTATTTATATGAGATATAATTGAGATTTTTTGTGTGACATTAAATTTTATTTAAATATATTTATATAAAATTTTTGATCTGATTTTTATTGGATTAGAGGTGCCTAATCAATGGTTGATTGAGGTTGTTATAAATTTGTTATAACAGAATTTTGTTGTTGCTAAATTTTTTATGAAAAATAATATGAATAAAAAATTTATTTTAAATTTATTTTAACAAAATTTTAATTTTATTATTTTTCTTATGAAGTGAGGATTATTTTAAATTTAAATTAGATCTATTTTGATGGATATTTAGATCTGAATCCTATCATAATTCAGTACTGCACAAAAATAGATTTTATCAGAAATTATGTCGTTATGCATTCATATTTGCATCTAATTATTTTTTTATTTGATATCAAATCTAAAATTGATATTTTATAATCAGTATAAGATAAATTTTAGATTTGATATGATGTATATGATACATCAAATCTAATTAGATTAAATGAAGAACATAATTTATGAGATCAAGGATATGTTCATGATATAAAATAGTTTTGTCAATAATTGCATGTTGATGTAATTATATATAAAATTAAATTTTAGATCTTAGTAGCCTAATACTCGAATTGATGAGATCACCAGACCATCCGGTCATAAGAGATTGAAGAGGTTAATCTCTCTTTTGCCTATTCGATGAGTTTTCTTATGACGTGTAGAGGTATCGTTGTGATCCAGTTTCATGAAGAAAAAAAAATTAATAGACTTTTATGTATTATTTTGATCATAAATATATTTAGATTAGATCTAAAGTAATTTATGATTCATTATAATAGGATAAAATTTAGATATAATTTTTTTTTAGATTTGAATTACATGTTACATATGATGTAATTGGTATTGATCTAAAATTTGTCATGATACATGAGATGTATGAATGAAGTTTAGATCATACCTATGTATGTTTAATTGTTAAACATATTATAAAAATTTATTTTCATGTGTTGAAATATATAGTATGCTTCACTTGAAATCCTTATAGAATAGTTCTACAAACTGAAACACATATTTTACATACTTAATTTTAAATTAAGTTTGAATGATCTAGAATTGAGAATTGAAGATCGTTAAGATACCACATAATATAATGAGAAAAGAATTAGCATGAATCAGATTCTTTTAATGGGTTAGACCTAGGGTTAGGAACACATATAAACCAAGTAGAGAAATTAATTAAATCTAATCAAGTATTGAATTAGACTAGGTCAGTATTTCTCTAAATCAATCTCAATAGTTAAAGTTTGATCAAGTCCATATGTTTGATCCTAATAAATGGACCATGATCATGGCTCCGTGGTTGTGCCTGAATCTTCTGGTGTGCCAAATCGAAATAAATTAATCAGTTGGTGTCTAAGTTAAGTTTGGCAGATTCGATCAAGTAGTTTTTAATTAGGAGCTATTTACCTAGATGCATCTATGGTGAGTTAAGGGCAGATTGCTCTCGCTGATCTCACTTATCTGGCCAACATGGTAGATTATGTTTTGATTAGGTCACTAGTCGATTGGTGCAGACCCATGCCACTAAGGTGAATCAGTGTGACTGATTTAGGTGTCTTTAGACCATCTTATGTTTAATCTTTTACATGACTTGGTAAAGTCAGTGGAAGGATTTGCAGCTTGCAGGTCGACTTATTATCTTATTCTCAGGTCAATGAAATCAAATCCTCTAAATTATTAGATCCATAAAGTGATAAAGTTATGAGATAACTTGGTTATTGCCTCCCATTAAGGTGTGTGATAATGAGTCCAATATTCCAAATAAGCATTGGAGGTGCCACACGCTTGGTGTCTATTACGTATTGGAATTGTCATTCATCATATGACCATCATGATGTACCTCCAGATCAATGCTCAGGTTGGTCGAGCCACACTCGGGCCTAGATATCCCTTTGTTGGATACACTTGATGTGTCATGTTAATGGTTTGACCTAACCAGGATTTTCAGTGGAGGCACCATATGCCTACTAAAGGGATGTCTGGGGCAAAATCCAATGCTAGAAGTTGTTTGAAGAAATAATTGGTTATGAACCTACCCATAGATATACTAGAGTTGGCCAAGCCACACTCAAACCTGAATGCAGTCCGTGTGGATTCTAATACCCGCTAAGAAATTAATGTAATTCTTCGAGTTGGAGGTAGAGGCTATCAATTCGCAAAAAATATTGAGAGGATCTTTAGACTAAAGTTCATGTCTTCAGGATTAAAAAAAAAATAATTCATATACCAATAGGCTAATATTTTCTCCTTTTAGTTAGGACCAATACACTATCCCTCCATTCACTGTTGAACAACGACAAGCTCACTGGACCCAACTTCGATAGCTAGTATCAAAAGTTAAAGATCGTATTGGAGTATGAGAGGATTTTGTATGTCCACACGGATCAGGCACCTGAAGAATCTGCAGCCAATGCTCCTCATGTTGCGAGAGATACTTACATGAAGTGGCTCAATGATCACACGACTGTGTGTTGCATGATGAGGGCAGCTATGAACGATGAACTTAGTCATAAGTTCGAGGATGCACAGCCTGAGGAGATGATTCAAATGTTGAATGAGTCCTTCAGCACCCTTAAGAATGTGGAGAGACATAAAACCTCCTGCGCAGTATTCAATGCCCGTATGCGAGAGGGAGCTTCAGTCACCGATCATGTTTTATATATAATTGAGCAGATTGAATGCCTTAGCAAATTTGGCTTTCTGTTGCATGAACAGTTAGGCAAGGATGCGATTCTCAATTCGCTACTGAAATCCTACCTACCCTTTCTCAGTCATTATAGAATGATGAAACTTATAGTAAACTACCATAGTTTGCTAGATTTACTACAGACTTTTGAAAAAGATCATCAGCTCCAAAAAGAGCCAGTGAATTTAGTGGGAGGTTCATCTGCAAGGCATCGATCCTCTAAGAGAGGAAAGAAGAAAAATGTGCAAAAATCCTGTGCCGTCGATTCCAAGCAGAGCAAGCCATCAAAAGTTGACAAGAGCTAGGCAGAGTGCTTCTTCTGTAAGAAGCTGGGTCATTGAAAAAAGAATTGTCCTACTTATATAGCCACCCTTGATCCAAACAGGTCTAAGAACAAGAGAAAGAGACAAGTGGTTGCTTCATAAGGTATTTATATGATAACACCTTGTAATTTCTCTGTTTGTGATACTACTACCTGGTTACTGGATATCGGAAGTCCATTAATATATGTAATTCATTGTAGGGACTGTAGGTAAGTAGAAAATTTTGAGAAGACACGCGGTTCCTTAATGTTGGAGATAAAAGCCTTGTGCCTTGAAAATTTTACAGCTCATCTTCGAGTTCAGTAGTGTCATGTTAGATGATTGTCATTATTGTCCTTCCTTTATGATGAATGTCATCTTTGTAGGCCTTTTGGCCAAACTTGGTTACAAGTTTATAATAAAGGATATTTTTTGTGATATCATTATGAATGATACTATAATTATGCATGGATAATTAAAACATGGCATATATATAATATCACGGCCTATTAGTATAATGTACACACCTATTAAACGTCCCAAAATAGATAATATCAGTGAATCCTACCTTTGATATTGTAGTCTTGGTCATGTGAACAAGAATAGGATTGACAGGTTGATCAAAAAATGTATCCTTGAGATAAATGATTGTGAATCATTGCCTACCTGTGAATCTTATCTACTTGGTAAGATGACTAAGTAACCTTTTAAAAGAAAAGGTGAAAGAGCCAGTGATATCCTAGGTCTAATACATACTGATGTATATGGGCCTATGAATAGAAGTGTCAGAGGAGGATACTACTACTTCATTACGTTTACAAACGACCTATCGAGGTATAGGTATGTCTATCTTATAAAGCATAAGTTAGAATCATTTGAAATATTCAAATGATTCCATGCTGAAGTAGAGAAATAAATTGGAAAGAGTATTAAGATCCTCCAGTCAGATTGAGGAGGTGAATATCTCACCAGTGAGTTTCTAACATATCTAGAAGAGAATGAGATTCTCTCACAATGGACCCCTCCTAGAACACCACAACATAAAGGTGTGTCCGAGAGGAGGAATCGAACCTTGATGACATGGTTTGATCTATGATGGGCTTTTTTCAGTCTGCCAATATCCTTTTGGAGATATGCTCTAGAGACTGTCTGCTATATTTTGAATAAGGTGCCCAGCAAGTCTGTCGATAAATCTCCATATGAGATATGGACTGGACGTAAGCTAGTGCTCTCACATCTTAGGGTCTGGGGGTGTCCAGCTTATGTCAAGTATTTAAAGATAGATAAGCTTGGACCGAAGTCTGATAGATGCTTGTTCGTAGGGTACCCAAAAAAAACTAAAGGGTACTACTTCTACCTCGCTGCAGAACAAAAAGTATTCGTCAGCAGTTGGGCAGTCTTTTTGAAAAAGGAGTTCCTTGGTGAAGGAGCTAATGCCTCTAAAATTGAACTTGATGAAGTTCATGAGGTGGAAGGACCGACACATACAGAATTGGGTTCGATTGGTGAATCAAATCCGGAGCTAGTAGAGGCACCATTAAGGAGATCTGGTAGAGTATCACATCAGTCAGATAGATACTATAGTTTCTTAATCCAGGAAGGTGATCCTATTGAACTTGATGAGAACGATGAGGATTCGATCACCTATATGGAGGCCATGCAAAAGTCCGACTTTCAAAAATGGCTTGAGGCCATAAAGTCTGAGATGGAGTCCATGGAGATCAATAGTATCTGGATACTAGTTGATCCACCCGAAAGGATAAAACCAATAGGATGTAAATGGATTTTCAAGAGAAAAAGAGGAGCGGATAGGAAGATAGAGACCTATAAAGCCCATCTAGTTACTAAGGATAACTGTCAGTATTATTGTATTGACTATGATGAGATATTCTCTCCTGTGGTAATGCTCAAGTCCATCTAGATTATGCTTGCTGTTGCTGCACACTTAGATTATGAGATCTAGCAGATGGATGTCAAAATTGCTATTCTTAATGGAGAGCTGGAAGAAGAGGTGTATGTGATACAACATGAAGGGTTTACATCCACAGACGAGTCGAAAGTGTGCAAGCTGAAAAGGTCAATTTATGGACTTAAGCAGGCATCGAGGAGTTGGAATATGTATTTTGATAAAGTAATCAAAAAGTATGTCTTCGTTAGGAATGGAGAAAAGCCTTGCATCTACAAATGGACTTACGATTCTGTGGTCATTTTTCTTGTGCTGTATGTGGATGATATACTATTACTAGAAAATGACATCTCAATTTTGCAGAATGTGAAGTTATGGTTGTCATCACAGTTCTCTATGAAGGACTTGGAAGAAGCATCCTACATCCTAGGGATGAAGATCTATAGGGATAGATCTAGAAGATTGCTTGGATTGTCCCAATCTACGTACATTGACACCTTGTTGAAGCGGTTCAACATAGATAATTTCAAGAAAGGCTATCTTTTGATAGGCCATGGAATTACTCTTTCCAAGAAGGATTGTCCGACAACTCTTGAGGAGAGAGAGAGCATGAGTAGAATACCATATGCTTCGATAGTGGGATCTATCATATATGCTATGACATGTACGAGACCGGATGTGGCCTATTTACTAGGGGTAGTGAGTAGGTACCAGTCAGATCCGGATGAGAAGCATTGGAAGATTGTAAAAGCAAGTCTTAAGTATTTGAGAAATACTAAAGATCAATGGCTTATCTATGGAGGCTCTGATCTGAAGCTTGTGGGATATACTGATTCTAATTTTCAGTCAGATTATGATGACAGCATAAGCGTGTCGGGCTACGTATTTACCTTGAATGGAGCTGTTTGCTGAAAATATTTCAAGCAACATACTGTGGCCGATTCTGTATGCGAAATAGAATACATTGCTGCATCGGATGCTGCAAAAGAGGCGATGTGGTTGTGAAAGTTCATTATTCAGCTGAGAGTTGTACCTTTCATTGATGGTCCTGTCTTGCTATATTGTGATAGCTCTAGTGCCATAGCTCAGGCGAAAGAACCTAAGTCGCACCATCACATTAAACATATTCTGTGCCGCTACACCTAGTACGAGAGATCATGAATCGAGGTGACATCGAGCTTCAAAAGATTGACATAAAGGAGAACCTAGCCGACCCCTTCACTAAAGCTCTCAGGATCAAAGAGTTCGATGACTTCAAATGGAAGATGGGTATAAGATACTACCCTGATTGGCTTTAGTCCAAGTGAAAGTTGTTGGAAATTATATCCTAAAACTAATTATGTGACGATTGAGTTCATCCCTGTATATGAATTATTGATTATTAAATAATAATTATTTTGATACTTTTCATCACAAAGTGACACCTTCCTTGAACTCTTGTACTGTGATGAAGTCTCCTAGAACTATGCTAGTATACGATAAAGAGAGGATTTATCGTATTGTTCTTAAATAAGTTCGTGATCAAATGATACGTCATTACGGGATGATGATGTTTATCGAGTGAAGGTCATTGTGTGCCATATTGATTGGTTATCCTCTTAATCAAAGAGTATGGAGACACTGGTATGGCATACAGATGAGATGTAAGGGTACATCATAACTGAACAAGTGACTCACCTGCTGAGCATTCTGCTGTCAAGAGCTGCTCGCGAAACACATGGGTATAAATGTCCTTCAGATCTAAGATCACTATAGTGACTTGCAAGCAACTCACTGTGCTTTGGTGTCGGACTATCTGGATTTTTAATGCAGTGATGGAAAACTACTAGGTACAGTCAAATACTTGTGAAGTCTGTGTGTGGATCAAGATGGGATTGACCCCTCTGGATTATTGAAGTTGATGTATTACTGTATTTTAATTTAGTAAAGCCTTGGTCAGGGTAATCTATAAGATGGATTTGAAAGGTTGAAATACAATGTAAATGAAGCAATCTTGGTTGACAGTTAACCTGAGACCATCCTAGAGCATCCAGGGTCAAAAGAATGAATTATGCGGTAACCATGAGTATGGGTTCTGAAATATTTTTTTGTGATAATTCGACCTATCTGGACATCAAAAATCATTACTAGATGGTATCTCGATTAGTGCAGGAATTGATTCCTATTCTACCGGCTTAGTGTTTGAACCTATGGAGTCACGCACACAAGTCAGATAAAGTAGAAAAGAATTGATCTATGTTTATATATCCAATCTAGAAGTACTTGATTTAATTAAACATATAAGCTAATTTGATTGAGAATTGAGTTATGTGTCAAACGGGATTGAAGAGTTGACTATGTCTAGCTAGCATTACACATGAGGTTCAGGTTTAATCTCGGAGATGAACAATTTCTATCTATGATCCATAGAACATATGAAAGATTGAATTTAAGTACTAATTAATTTTAAATTAAATCTGAATTAATTAGACTTAAATAGGTCCAAAATTCAAGTTAGACTTAGTATAAAAGTCTTAAAGAGTATAGGATTGACAGCCTTTTGAAATTATTTCAATCTGATTTTGAATCAGACTCGAATCAGACCTATTTTAGATGAGATATAAGTATTCCTACTTGCACTGAGAATACCCACTCATGAAGCATGATTAAAAATTAGTTTGGTGCTTATTTAGGGTATCCCAAGTGGGTGTGGGAGCGGATGCAAAGTGGATGTTATAGGTGATGGCAATTATATCTCATGTAGGAGTCCTTCTTTCATGAGTATTGGACCAATTCAAATCAAATTTGAATAAAAAATCCTCATCTCATTGGATCATGAGAATCATCTATAAATAGAGAGAGTCTCTACCTATGGATGAAAGAAGAGAATAAAATAGCAAACAAATCAAATTGAAAGAAGAGAAAAAGGGAGAGAGACAGGCGTGTGAAGAGAGAGGTCCTTCATCTTCTACATCTCTCTCTTTATTACCGCCTCCTCCCCTTGGGCATAGATCCTTCTTCAGCATCTTACCTGCTGGTGTGAGGTGTCATATCAGTAGATCTCATCCCTCGATTGATTGAGTTGTGAAGCCAGTTGGATTGGAGTTCATCCTACTTTTCTGCAGCGTCTGACGTGCATACGAAATAGAGGGTCTGCATATCTAGGCCTCCACGAAGGTTTATATCAGATAATTTAGGATTTGATTTTTGGTTCTACTATGATTTAGGTAAGAATTTGATCCTTAAATAAGTAAAATATTAGAAAAAATTTTTAGATGCAACCTAGGTATTCTAAAGGGAAACTGTTTCCTTTCCTTCATTAAATAACCACGAGTCCACTTAGGTTGAGCCTTTGTAACCTCTAGCCTTAGACACCAGTTTTAGGTGTGAGTCCAAACTTACTTTGCACTTGACTTCACCACAATACTCAAACTGAACATAATTGATCCTAGGGGCCAATGTTTACTTGATTTTAGTTAGGTTTGGGTTAAAGCGGGATGCTGGTTGGTTGTTTTTGGACTAAAAAAGGGTGATAAAATTCTCACATTATCTTGTTATGGGTATTGCTCTTAAATTGATTTGAGATGAATATGCACAATCAATTTCAAATAAGGGGTTCTATGCAACTAAATTAGATGCATAAAATTAATCAAACTTGAAAGCTTACCTTATCTCCAGCGATCACCAAAAAAAAATCTAAGATGATGAATGCTTCTAACAATTAAGTTTCTACTCTTGTCATGTGATTTTTTTTAAGTTTATGTGGATGAATTTTAGGTTAATTTGAAAAAAAATATAATTAATACTAGAAAAATAGTTAGGATTAGGGTTAGGATTGATCTCACCAAGCAAAATTTGAAACTTTATATCTCTTTTTTTTTTGAATTTTTTTCTTTTTTTTTTGCAAAAAGATAAAAAAATAAAAAAAAATAGTAAGCTATATTCATAAAAAAATCAAAGAACTCAAATATTAAAATTGATGCCTTCCCCGACAACGGTGCCAAAAATTGATAGGGTCCCCAGCAACGGTGCCAAAAATTGATAAGATCGCGATGTTGTCGTTAGGACACCGTAATTATCAATCTAATTCCAACTTCAATAGAAATTAAAAATATGTAAAAAATAGCTAGTCAGATCGAATCCATAGAGAAGGCAAGATTTTGATTTGAAATCTTTGATTTTATAAAAAAAAAATTTGAAGAAAGTAATTTTAAGTCAAAAAATAGAAATTAAAAGTATGAAAAATAAATTTGGTACTAAGATCTACTATTTAGATCCTAGCTTCTACTTATAATAAAAATAAATAATAAGAATTTAAAGTACATAAAATAAATTGGTACTAAGATCTATTAGCTAGATCCTAGCATCTAATTGCAATAAAAATAAAAGATAGAAATTTAAAGTGTAAGAAAATAAATTTTTTATTAATTGAAATTGAAATTTAAAAAATTTAAAAAAAATAATAAAATAAAATAAAAATAAAACTGTAACAAAGATCTGAAGTTGATCAGCATAGCTTCATTGAAAAGATGGTTGATGACCTCTCCTTCTTTCTTCGTATTCCGTAGAGCGAACTAACTTTTCTTCTTCTTTCTCTTGGGTCTCTAAACTTATTTAATTTTTTTTTATTTTTTTTGACTTTCTACTATTTTTTTCTTCTCTCCAGTCTTATTCTCGGACCCCCTATTTATAGGTAAATTTTTTATCTTTTTCTGATAGCAAAAGGAATTCTAAAATCTTTAGAAATCATATAATACCATTATGATTAATTTCTGGCCATTGGATCTTACTTGGATCGCTCAGATCTGCCCAAAAATAGTGATTTAAATCTTTCTCTCAGTCGAAAATGATGCTGACCATTCGATCATGCTCTTGATGAGTTTCTGACTGCTGGATCATGCATTTTATCTCCTTAACACTGTCGAGATGAATACCAGCCGTTGGATCGAGTGATGGATCTAGTTTTGACCATCCGATCGCATCCAAAAATCCTTCTTTCAATTGATAATGGATGTGGACCGTCCGATCTGGTTCTGGATGAATTTGGACCATTGGATCATGTAAAAAACTGTCTATCTGTCTGTGAGCTGTGCCATAGACTGCGAAACTATTCTGATGGACCGCACTCCTGAATCTATGGATCGAGCGGTCGATCCATCTGGATCGAGCGATTGATCCACCATACATCGAAGGCTATAAATTTTATTTTTTAGGATATTTTTTCTTGATTTTTGCTCTAATTTTTATCTAAAAAATTTAAAAAAATGTATTAAATTTTTTAATAATTTTTTATTATTTTGGTGTTTAAATTTTTAATTAAATCAATATCTATTTTTCATAAATATGCTTTAATTTTATATTTTTTTAAATTATCTATTTTTGTAAGAAAATCTAATTTATTTATGAAATTAGATTTTTTAAGAAGATGTTAGCACCATAAATTATCAAAAATACTTAAAATAAATATAAAAATATATCCCTTATCACACTGCAAGATTTCTAATGGCTAGATAATCAAGTAATTGTGCAGTCCAACCACAGCAACTTCATTATGAACAGTCGAGGTACTGCAAGTCAAAAAACTATCTACATCACTGCAACTTTGAGTACGTCACTAATGAGTGGATAGCCATCCTAGTGACTTCTCCTATTGGTTACATTCAGTACCCTTGATCTCTATCAAGCACTTGCACTCTCGCTCCAGTGTTCCAACACTGTCGACTCGAGACTTATCTATCAATGAAGAAAAATAATCTGTGTACTGATCTATCTAGATCAGTCACCATCCCTATGAGATCTATCGATTGAGAGTATTTAGGAATTAACCACTAATAATATGTGTCTCAAATTCTCAATTTTTGAGAATATGTGTCATCATCCAATAATTTCTTGGATGATTCATGGACACAATCAAAAATACAACATAAATAAAAAAATAATTCAAATTTTATTTATTTTTAAAATTAATTACAAAGTTATGCCTCTAGAATGTATATATTTATCAGCCAATCTAGCTTCTAAGGTATACATCTAACAAATTTTCACTTGATCTAAAGTTAATTGGCCATGTACCTAAGCCCCATCTTCTTAAGATGAGCTTTAGTCTTTTATTGGCAAAGTGGCTTGGTCAGCAAGTCAGCCATATTCTCTGTGGAGTGAACTCTCTGCACCTCGATAAACTTCTTCTCGAGATATTCGTGAATCAAATGAAATCATCGCTCGATGTGCTTGAACTTTTGGTGAGACCTCGATTTCTTAGCGAGTGTTATAGCACCATTGTTGTCGTAAAAGAGTGGAACGACATCTGATGGCATCACACCCAGCTGTGCAATGAACTTCTGGAACCAAAATCCTTCCTTAGCAGCCTCCAATGTGGTGATGTACTCTGCCTTCATAGTAAAATCTGCAATAATCGGTTGCTTGAAACTCTTCCAGCTAACTGCACCATCGTTATACAAGAACATAAAACCTGATGTAGACTTTCTATCATCAACGTCAAACATAAAGTCTGAGTCAGTGTATCCCTATACCTGCAAGTCTCCTCCTCTAAAGATCAAAAAGAGATGTTTAGTCTTTCTCAAATACTTAAGGATATTCTTCATAGCAATCCAATGCTCCTCACCTAGATTTAACTGATATCTGCTTGTGACACTCACAGCAAGAGCAATATCAAGTCGAATACATAGCATAGCGTACATGAGACTTTCTATAGTCGAAGTATAAGGGATCTTTCTCACACACTGAATCTCCTTAGGTATGCTAGGGCACATCTACTTAGAGAGATGAACTCCATGCCTGAAGGGCAACAGACCCCTCTTAAAGTTTTTTATGCTGATTCGCTTCAGTAATTTCTCTATATACAGTTGCTGTGACAAACCTAGCATCTTCTTAGATCTATCTCTATAGATCTTTATTTTCAGAATATAGGATGCTTCTCCCAGGTCTTGCATGGAGAACTCTTTGGACAACCAAAGTTTCATAGAAGTCATCATGGGAATGTCATTTTCAGTTAGGAGGATGTCATCTACATACAATACGAGGAATGTGACAGCCCTCCCACTAACCTTCTTGAACATGCATGGTTTTTTCTCATTCTTGATAAAATCAAATGACTTGATTGTATCATTGTATCAAGTATTCCAACTCCAAGATGCTTGCTTTAGTCCATAGATAGACTTTTGTAGCTTGCAGACCTTGTGATCTTCATCACTGGACATTCCAAGAGGCTGCTCCATACAGATATCTTTTTCAAGATATCTATTCAGGAAGGTAGTTTTCACATCCATCTGCCATATCTTATAGTCATGAGCTGCTGCAACAGCAAGCAGTGTTCAAATGGACTTCAGCATGGCAACTGATGAGACGGTCTCCTGATAGTCAATGCCTTCGCACTGACTATAACCTTTGGCCACAAGCCTCACTTTAAAAGTCTCCACCTTTCTATCTGAACTGATCTTTCTCTTAAAGATCTATTTACATCTAATGGAAACTATTCCTTCTGGCAGATCTACTAAGGCCCAGACTGGTTGGTATGCATTGAGTCAATCTCTGACCTCATCGCTTCTAACCATTTCTCAGAGTCGATATCTAATATCGCCTCGTTGTAGATTTTAGGCTCATCAACATGATCCATATCATCCATGAAAAATATTTTTTCTACATCCTCTATCAGCATACCTATGTATCTTTCAGGAGGATATGAGATTCTAGTGGATCAATAAGGTAGAATGGGTTCCACAGGCTCTATGGCTTGTTGCTCTTCAGAGACACTCTCTTTGAGCTAAATTTTTCTTCCACTATCTCCATCTGGATAAAATCTCTTTCCAAAAAATTTGGCATGCTGGCTCACAATCACATTGTGATCCTCCAAGAGATAAAAATAGTACCCAAAGACTCTTTTGAGTACTATATAAAATAAGCTCTTATAGATCTAGCCGCTAACTTATCCACTTATTGCTATTTGACATAGGTTGAACATCTCCAAATTTTGAGAGAACTAAAATTTAGCTTCTTACCATGCCATATCTCATATGGTGTGATAAGAACAGATTTAGAGAAAATCTTATTAATTAAGTAATTGGTTGTCATTAAAGCATGTCCCCACAGAAATAAAGAAAGATCGGTGAAGCTCATCATAGATCAAACTATATCTAATAGGATCCAATTTCTCCATTCTGAAACTCCATTAAGCTGAGGCATTCCAGGTGGAGTCCATTGAGAGACTATGCTATTTTCTTTGAGGTAATAAAAATTTTTTTTACTCAGGTATTCTCTTTCTCGATCTGATCGAAGTATCTTAAGTGATTTTTTAGTTTACTTCTCTACTTCAGATCTGAATTTTTTGAACCTTTCAAAAGCTTTAGATTTATGTCTCATAAGAAACACATATCCATACCATAAAAAATTATCTATAAAGATGATGAAGTAGAGATAACCTCCTCTGATCGGCACATCAATGGGCCACACATATTAGTATGTATTAGAGCCAGTATCTCAGTGGTCCTTCCTCGTGTCCTATAAAGGGAAGCTTGATAATTTTTTTTTGATGGCAGAACTCACAGACTAAAAATGACTCATCTGAGTCATCTTTCACCAGTCTATTGATCCTTTCTTCTTCAATATGACTTAGCATAAGGTGCCACATGTACTTTAGGTTAAACTTATCTCTGACTCTCTTAGATCTAACGGCACTCATAGTTTGCTCGGATAGATTAATTGACTCATCTGCATCAGCATGCAAATGGTAGAGACTATTGATTAAGTGACCACATGCTACCATTTTATTTTCAAAATAAATGGTACAATGGTCTTTTTTGAAACTAATTTCATAATTATCCTGTGTTAAGCATGAAATAGAAATCAAATTTCCACTCGCATTAGGTACACAGTAACAGTCCCTTGGATCTAGATAGAAATCAGATGGTAGTCAAAGAGGATTGGTTCCTACAGCTACAATAGCAACTCTTGCTCCATTGCCTATATGTAGGGTAATCTCTCCTAGCCTCAACCTTCTACAATCCTTAAGATCCTGCATTGAAGTACACAAATGTATACTAAAATCAGAGTCTATTACCCAACTAGTAGTAGAAGAAACAATAAGGTTGGTCTCAATCATGAGCAGGTCCGACATATCTTCTAAAGGTGTGTTCCTTGAACTCTTCAAAGTCTCTATCAGTATTTTCTGATCTAAGACAATCTAGATTCTTAGAACTCAAAACACCTTTTAAGTTTCTTAGCCAATCCTTACAGTTAGAACCTGACATTTAGTTGATTTCTAAGATATGGGCTAGACTATTGGAGGTAAATAATTTACTATAGAGAGAAGAAGTTTTTAGTTAAACTTTTATAATTAATTTTAATTTATTTTAAAAAAAATATTTTAATAATAAACTTAGCTCTCACTATTTCTTCGAAGCTCCCACTAATTTTTTTGATCCTAACACTCCTCGAATTAGGAAGCAAAAACTTCTTAGTGAGTTAATATTTCTAGTGGGTGCTACAGTCCCATCGATTGGCACACCACCTCACCTGACAGATCTTGATGAATATGTCAACTAATAGATAGACAATTTTTGCCCAATACTTCTCAAGCAAATTACAGCAGACTTGATCTCTAAGTCCTGAAACTCTACCTGACAGATCTTGACCTCATTCCCTAGTTAAGTCAGACCCACCATCGAGCGTGAGTGAAGCCGTCATTGGACCCTCACCTGATAGATTTTGGGTCCAACCCCATCTCCACCCCATATTTAGGGTGGTTGCTTCTCTCCTAATGCAGCTGATGTTAGATGTGTGCCCTAGATGCCAGATTGGCTGACACATTCCTGTACAAATCTAAAGGCAAATTTATAATTTTGACTATAAATCAATAAATGGGTTATTCTTCTATCACATTGTATACATTGTGTCTGTGATACATCCTTTGAGTTAGTAGGAATGTCAATTTATATTTTTAAGAGTTGAAAATTTAATGTATGAATTTACATAACTAACTCATAAACAGCTCCTGACCATAGGATCATCACGAGGATGGTGATCAATCCAGAAGGTTGGTGTACGATCGCTTCCTTAGGGTAGATGTGTCTTGAGTCTACGGTGTGGAGACACCGAAGTGAGAGTATAGGTATTCATTGAGAATGAGAGTACTGAGCGTGACCATATCGAGCAGTCATAAGGAAGTCTACCTTCTCGTCGATGACTAGCTCGATGCTGCAGTTGTGTGTCTAGTTCTTTGACCTGAGGTGCATCGACAGTTCACCTTGAGTGTGTTATAGTTTGACTACACCATAACTCGATCTCTTAGCTATTTGGAACCCTGAGGTGTATGTTGGCTGTAGCATATTCATTGTAGGAACCAGATCGCACCAAGATGGGATCTATCAACCTCGGTAGATGAGAGGAGTAGTCCTATAATGATCGAAAGATCGAGTCCTTAAGCCCATGGCCATGGCAGAGTGAAATAATGAAAAAGAGTTTTCCATTGGTATTTCACATCGAACTCAGATCGATCGATTGATTCATAAGACTGATGTTGGGTTTGACAAGTTCACCTTAACCCTAATTCAATTTGGACTCATAATAGAGGAACTCAATCACACAAGTAGCTGCACCGAGAGGTTCGTCTTCAGTTCTGATGCATTGCCACCATATACTGCTAGGTATCACTAGTGGATTTTG
The DNA here is from genome assembly GCF_000442705.2 of Elaeis guineensis. Classification (NCBI taxonomy): domain Eukaryota; kingdom Viridiplantae; phylum Streptophyta; class Magnoliopsida; order Arecales; family Arecaceae; genus Elaeis; species Elaeis guineensis. Next base: position 76,220,214 of record NC_025993.2, on the reverse strand, counting down.
GGAGCAATTAGAATGATCTTGATGATCAATCATTCTAATTGTCTGAATCAGAAGAGTTCTGATCCATCGAAAGGAGTTTCGATGATGTCGATGATGAGATCACGACATATCTCATTACCATACAGAACTGAACCAAACTGGGTCATACTAACAAGGGTTAGGATCTGGATGTCATCAATTGGGCTAGACCAATTGATTTGGATTAGATCCAATTAGGTTCAAGGAAATCATGCTAGCACACGATTGAGCCTAACTTTCTCCTCATGTAATCTTTTCTATCTCGACTGAGCCAAATATGATTTGACTCACCCAGAGAACCTTGAGAAAGTTTCTCTCAGTTTAAATAAAGCTTGTCTAGCTTAGAAAAGGCTTATCTTAATTCATGAGATGAATTTAAGATAAGCACCTGCTAATTCCTGTCACTTGCCAATTTCATTTTAGGACATCAGTCAAAAGTTGACATATGGGTCTTAAATTGAAGGCCACTTAGCAAGAGCTCATTGGAAGATTTTTGTGGAGTATCCACATGCCAAATCAGTATCAAATTAGGCACCATAATCAAATTATGGCGTGAGCCCAATTGGATAAAGAGGGCGCCCCAAGTGGATAAGGATGGAAGTTGATTTGATCAACATGGACTCTTTGGCGCCAACATGATTGTGCTTATCCAATGTTGGTGCCAACTCTTGGAGAGAGGCTTGGGTTCTTATTTGATGTGATTAGGTGACATCACTCCATCAATCAAAATTTTTTCAAATTTATTAAAATTTTTTGATTGGTCGAATGATGTGGCACTGCGCAGCGCAGTAGGGTCTATATAAACCCTGTCTGCGCCTAGGGTTTAAGAGATTGTGCCAAACATATCAAAGCTGCCACCCCCCCTCCTCTTCTCCATGTCCCATCTAAAGTCCTCCCTCCTCTCTTCATGTCCATGGAGTTGGGCATCCATCTGATGCAAGATCAAGGTGTGGTGACGTCTTGAACAGGAAGGCTGCAGGAGTTCTTCGACAAGCTGCTGCTCCAACTTCAGAAAGACTTTTGAAGATCTTCCTAATCAGATTTAATTCTAATTTTTGGAGCAGAGATTCATGAGGAGAAGATGATCTAGGTCCTACCCAAGTGGATACTGGTAGAGGCTAGGTGATTGCATGGCTAAATCAGAACCCCAGGCTTGCTGCGATCATCTACAGGGTAATCAGATTACCCTTGAGGTATTTCATATTTCTTCATACTTTTAAATTTATTTTAGAATTAATATCAGATAATAAAATTTGATCTAGAGATTTAGATCTAAAATAAATATAGGATAATTTTTTTTTTAAATTATTCCACCCCAGATTTGATGAAATCTAGAAGATCCTACAAGAAAAAGGTGGTTTTTCCTTCAACTGACCCACTGTATCCAACCGAGTACAATCAACATCAATGAGGGCACAGTACTCTGCAACGATGGAAAATCCCTCAACTTAATATTATTGAGGAGGTTTTAAATTTAGGTCTCTTTTAAGCAACACATACATCTCATGTACATGACAGGTCTGGTTCAGATAAGCACATCTCATGTCTAACTAACTAGGTTCAGGTAAGCATATCTCATGTTTGATTAATCTGATTTAGGTCAGCACATCTCATGTCTGATTAATCTAGTTTAAGTCAGCATATCTCATGTTTGATTAACTAATTTAGATCAGCACATCTTATGTTTGATTGACCTGATTTAGATCAGCACATCTCATGTCTGATTAACCTGATTTAGGTCAGCACATCTCATGTCTGATCAACCTAGTCGGCATGGGTGAACTCGAGTCAACAAGTAACCTAATACAAAACTTAATCTCTCAAAATGGCCAGATAAGTTAAGATGAGTGGGGATCCCTCCTTTGCTTTTCTTAGACACCAACGAATTGATCAGATCAGATAACAAAACCAATTAAAGAACCACTATTTGCTTTTCATACTTTAGACACCAAATTAGTCGATTAGATCATTTAGGTTGGCCTATTGATCCGAACTCGAACCATGGAGCCAAATTCGATCTTGAGTCAATCAATTCATATCAAAATATGAATTGATATGACCAACTATAACTAAACTTGATTTTGAGCTCTTTTGACCTAATCCTAACCAACCATTGATTAGGTTCGATCAACTGCTCAAAATCAATAAAGGGTTCTAACCTGATCTAATCATTTGACCCTAATTGTAGCTTGATCACTAGATCTAATTTGTTCAACCCATACCCACATGTAATAATATAATTTTTAAATTTTAAAATAATTTTTTAGATTATATTTCATTGCATGCATTAATGGCTTATGATCATGAAACTCTTTCAGATCTAAACCTAAAGTCATATATCTCATATATGTAGTTTTAGATCTAAACTACAAAACATATATCACATATATCACCTTTAGATCTAAAATTAAAATTACACATATCTCATATGTGCTAAATTATATTTAAAATAATGATTAAAATATTTTAAAAATATTTTTCAAAAATCAGTTTGCATCGAACTAGGATAACCTTTTTAATATAGGGGTTAAACTCTATATCAGGACAACCTTAGAGCAGTCTGATATGTTCTTTAATCATTCTAATTTTAGATCTAAATATGAATAAAGATATATTATATATATTTATTTTTAGATTTAAAAGATTGATTTAAAAGTTTCAAAAATAATTTTCAAAATCGATCAATCTTGTACTAGGACAACCATTTCAATATAGGGGGTAAACCATATATCAGGACAATCTTATAGTAGCACAAGATTGATTTTAAACACCTTAAACTTTTTGATCTAAAATAAAATTAGATCATGCATGTCTAAAAAAAATCTGGCTCTAATACCACTGTTAGGAAATGGATAGGCTTGCATGCATAGATTTCAAAATAATTTTGAAACGATAGTGGAAGCAGATCTAGATTAAACCTTTTAACCCTACATGCAATAGATCAAATCTATTAACTATTCATATCTGGATCTATGACATGCATATAATCTAAAAATAAAATAAAATAATATTAAGATCGGATCTCAATAACTTTGCATGAGTCATACTATACCACAGCCGATGATCGTGGATCTTAATGGTTCCTCTAGCTACGCACGTGCCCAGCCTCTACAGGTATCCACACGAAGATTTATTCTGATCAGAGATGGGTGTCTTCATCAGGGTGCTAGCTTCCTTGTAAAAGACTCCTTTTTGATAGCTGAAGTAGCTTCCTCTCAGATCTCACAAACTCTCTTGAGATGAAGAAGAATGCGGGAGGAATAGGAAAGAGGAAGAGGAGGGGAGGCTCGGCTTAGAGAAAATAATTATCTCTCTTGATTTTCTTATGCTTGGACGTCTAACTTTTGGACCCCTTTTATAGGGAGGAAGGAATTAGGGTTTTAGTGGATGCGCCACACCAATTACATGCCACATCATATGGGGCATCCCATATTTCCAATGCCAAAAACAAAGCAATGCGTGAGAAAGAAATCAGATTTCTTTCTCATGCCAACCTCTTTCTTAGCACACATATGGGATAGGGTTGGTGCCATATTTTGTTTCCTATAATTTCTTTGATTTATTTTTTGCTTATCCCCTCATCTTGATTTGAATCAAATTCAAATTTGGAAAGAATAAAGATGATGACTCATGAAGAAACTACCTACCCTTCTTATCATTATCTCTTGATTTGAATCGAATTCAAATTAGGAAAGAGATAAGGATATGAGTCATCAACTGATGCCACCCCACCCTCTTGTGCCCTCTTCCTTTCATGCAAAAATTTCTCATGCAGAAGTGCTTTAGCATGAAATAATTCTCATGGAGATCATGGGGTGTGCGCAAGGGAAGAAGTCCCAGGAAGTTGGGACTCTAGGGTTTCCTTTTTGGTTTAAACTAAATCAGATTTGGTTTAATCCAAATAAGAGGAAGGAACCTAACCAAATTAGAAACTCAATCATTTCAATAAATTTTTAATCCAATTAGAAATTAACTGAATCTGAGTTCTGATCAAATCAGAAATTAGTCTCCCTCGCAAAGAGGCTTGATCCAATCAAACCCGATCCATATCAAATTGAATCTAATTCAATTAGATTTGATCTGAATCTTATTGCTCAATCAAATTGAGCCAATTAGTAATCAAGTTGTTAATTAATCCTCCTATAATTCACGAACACTTAGTGGATTACATAATTGCAGCTTTTTCTTAAGGTCAATCATCAATCACATTGATGATTTTATCCTTCAATAATTCATAATCATTAATCAACCATCTGATCAGACAAAAATCTCTTTTGTATGTGACTGCATAGGTTTCATTCTATTTGATAGTAAGATATATTATAATCTCTATCATAATATCATCAAAATTTTTTTTGATGGATTGAAATAATTCTAACTCTATTCTTCAAGGATCATCAATTATCAAGATGATGCTCGATGAGTCTCACATTCCATCAGTGATACCTAATACTATGTAGTAGCAATTCAATAGAATAAAAATAATGAACCTCTAGGTGAAGTTACTATGTCGTTCGGTTCTTCTATCGTGAGTCCTGATAAAATACAGGTCAAGGATAACTCATCAAATCCCTTCATTTGTCATATATCAGATTCAATCGACTCGAGTCCATATAAAATCTTATAAAAACTCTTTTCCATCATTCACCTATCATGGTCATAGATTTTAGGACAGTCTCATGAATTGCATAGGACCTCTCCCTATGTAGTAAGATTGACAGATCTCATCTAGATGTACATCCTATTCCTACAATGGACCTACTGTAGCCAACATACACTGTAAGATTTCAAATGGCTAGAAAATCAAGTAATTGTGCCATCAAACTACAGTAATTTCACTATAAATAGCCGAGGCACCGTAGGTTAAAGAACTATCTACACCACTACAACTTTGAGTAAGTCACTCACGAGTGGGTAGCCATCCTAGTGACTTCTCATGTTGGTCACACTCAATAGCCTTGATCTCTATCAAGTATCTGTACTCTCACTTCAATATCTCTATACTATCGATTCGAGACTCATCTATCAATGAAGGAAAGCGATCTATGCATCGATCTATCTGAATCAGTCACCATCCCTGTGATGATCTATCGATCGGAAGCATTTAGGAATTAACCACTAATGACACATGTCTCAAATTCTCTACTCTTGAAAATGCATGTCATCATCTGTTAATTCTTGGGTAATTCATGGACACCATCAAAAATACAACATGAATAAAAAAATAATCCAAATTTTATTTGTTTTAAAATTTAATTACAAAATTATGCCTCTAGAATGTGTACATGTGTTAGTCAATCTGGCTTCTAGGGTATACATCTAACACTCATACCCCGACCAAAGAAGAATAAATCTTGAAGATAAGAGTGAATTTATCTTCATCGGCTATGATGCTCGATCTAAAGCCTACAAGCTCTTTGATCCAAAAATTAAAAAGATTCATGTTAGTAGAGATGTGGAGTTCTAAGAAGATGGCATATGGAGTTGGCAATCAAATAAAGAGCTATTTTATAAAGAAAAGAAAGAAAAAGAGAAGGAATCAAAGGTGGATTTTGGAGTTTTTTCACCACCTTCATCTTCACATTCAAGAGTATCACCTCTTTTGGATGATAATCCAATGCAAAGGAACATAAGAAGTTTGCAAGAGCTATATGAGGTAGCAAACGAACCTAATTTTATTTGTCTTTGGGCTAGCAATGAAAATATTTCATTTGAAGAAGCAATACGAGATAAGATTTGAAAAGCCGCCATAGATGAGGAGCTCAAAGCAATAGAGAAGAATGATACTTGAGAACTTACTACACTTCCCAAAGATCATAAGCCCATAGGTGTCAAATGGGTTTACAAGAAGAAGAAAAATACTCAAGGATATGCAGAGAATTACAAAGTGAGATTGATGGCCAAAGGCTACAAGCAACAAGCCGATATTGACTATGAAGATGTGTTCGCTCTGATTACTCGTATAAAAACTATAAGATTGCTTATCTCTATTGCGACACAATTCAAATGGCCAATTCTTCAAATGGATGTCAAATCAACTTTTTTGAATAGATTTTTAGAAGAAGAGGTCTATATGAATCAACTCAAAAGGTGTGTAAAGAAAGGTCATGAAGAAAAATTCTTGAGTTGAAGAAGGTGCTCTATGGCTTGAAACAAGCACTTAGAGTATGGAATAATAGAATTGATGCATACTTCAAAGCTAATGACTTCATGCAATGTCCATATGAGCATGCCATATATGTATAGAAGAAGAAGAATGAAGATATATTGCTTACTTATTTACATGTAGCTGATCTTATTTTTATAGGAAGCAACCCCCAAATATTTGAAGAATTCAAGCAAGCTGTGACCCAAGAGTTCAAGATGACAGATTGGGGGCTCATGTCATATTTTCTCGGCTTAGAAGTCTAGCAAACCATTGAAGGCATCTTCATTTCTCAAAAAGCATATGCAAAGGATATTCTTAAGAGGTTTAAAATAGAAGATTGCAAGCCAATAAGCACCCTCATTGATTGTAGAATCAAACTATCAAAATTTGAAGAAGGCAAGGTAATGGATCCTACACTTTACAAAAGCATAGTTGAAAGCTTAAGATACCTTACATGCACAAAATCAAATATTCCATATGGAGTTGGCTTACTAAGCCATTTCATAAAGAAACCAAAATCTTTACATTAGAAGGCCGTAAAAAGAATTCTTCGTTACATCTGAGGTACTATATCTCATAAATTAATTTATTCACCTTTTTATGATTTTTGACTTTTTGATTATTTAGATAGTGATTGAGGAGGAGATTTCGATGATAAAAAGAGTACAATCAGATTTATTTTCTACATGGATGATATAGTATTTACATGGCTTTCTAAAAAGCAAGTTATTATGACTCTTTTTACTTGTGAAGTGGAATTTATTGTAGCATCTTCATGTGTTTGCCATACTATATGGCTTAGAAGATTGTTACAAGATATTTATTTCTTTCAAATTGATGCTGCAAAAATATATGTGGATAGCAAATCTATAATGACATTAGTAAAGAATCTGATCTATCATGAAAAAAGCAAGCACATCGACATTTGTTTCCATTTCATAAGAGAGCATGTAAAGGAGAAAAAAATGGAGTTAGCTTATGTGAAGTGAAGGAAAAGAAACTATTTCTCCTCTGATTGCCTAGGTTGCATCTAAAATTTTTTTTATTCATCTACATAATTAAGAATCAAATTCTTACCTGATTAGCAGTGGAACCAGAGATCAAATCTCAATTTATCTAGATTAAACCTTCATGGAGGAGTGGATATGCAGATCCTCTACTTCGTATGCACGTCAGACATCGCAGGAAACTAGGATGAACTCCAATCCAATTATCTTCGCAAGCCAACCAAACAAAGGAGGAGATGTGCTGATATGATACCTCACACCAGTAGATGGGATGCCCAAGAAGGATCCATGCCCAAGAAGAGGAGGTGGCAACAAAGGGAGAGATGTAGGAGAAGATTAAGGATCTCTATCTTCACATGCCTCTCTCTCTCTTTTTCTCTTCTCTCAATCTAATTTATTTGCTATGCATCCATAGGTTGAGACCCTCTCTATTTATAGATGATTCTTATGACCCAATGAGAGTAAGACTCTTAACTCAAATCTAATTTGAATTGGTCCAATACTCATGAAAGAAGGATTCCTACAAGAGATAGAATTGCCATCACATATGACATTCAACTTGCACCTACTCCCTCACCCACATAGGATGCCCCAAACTAGATCCATATCAGGTGTTGGTTGGCCCACATGGGAGGGTATTCCCAGTACAAATAGAAATACTCATATCTCATCCAAAATAGGTCCAATTTGAATCTAATTCGAAGCTGGTTTGAAATAATTTCGAAAGACTGTCAATCCCAAACTCTTTAGGACTTTTGTATCAAGTCTAACTTAGATTTTAGATCCAATTTAAGACTAATTAATTTAAATCTAATCTAAAATTAATTAGCTCTTAAATCTAATCTTTTATATGCTCCATGGATTATAGATCAGAAACTATTCATCTCCAAAATTAAACCTGAACCTCATGTGTAGTGCTAGCTAGACATAGTCAACTCTTCAATCCCATTTGACCCATAACTTAATTCTCAATCAAGCTAGCTTATATGTTCAATCAAGTCAAGTACTTCTAAATTGGATATATAAACATAGGCCAATTTTTTTCTACTTTGTCTGACTTGTGTGCGTAATTCCATAGGTTCAAACACTAAGCCAGTAGCACAGCAACCATTTTCTGTACTAATCGAGATACCATCTAGCAATGGTTCTCAACATCCAGATAGATCAAATTATCATAAAGAAATATCTCAAAATCTATATACATGGTTACCGCATAATTCATCTTTTTAATCCTGAATGCTCTAAGATGGTCTCAGGTTAACTGTCAATCGAGATTGCTTCATCTGTATTGTATTTCAACCTTGCAAATCCATCTCATGGATTACCCTAGCCAAGGATTTGCTAAATTAAAATACAGTGATATATCAACTTCAATAATTTGGAGGAGTCAATCCCATCTTGATCCACATACAGACTTCATAAGTACTTGACTGTACCTAGTAGCCTTCCGTCACTGTATTAAAAATCCAAATAGTCCGACACCAAAACATAGTGAGTTACTTGTAAGTCACTATGGTGATCTCAGGTCTGAAGGATATATATACCCATATATTTTACGAGTAGCTCTTGACAGCGAAATGCTCAGCAGGTGAGTCACTTATTCAATGACGATGTACCTCTATATCTCACTTGTATGCCATACCAGTGTCACCATACTTCTTGATTAAGAGGACAGCCAACTCATATGGCACACAACGACCTCCACTTGATAAACATCCTCATCCTGTAATGACGTATTATTTGATTGCAAACATGTTTAAGAACTATATATTAAATCCTCTCTTTATCGCACACTAGCATAGTTCTAAGGACTTCATCACAACACAAGAATTCAAGGAAGATGTTACTTTATGATAAAAAATATCAAAATAATTTTTATTTAATAATCAATAATTCATATACAAAGATGAACTCAATCATCACACAATTAGTTTTAGAACACAATTCTTAACAATTCTCATTTGGACTAAAGCCAATCAAAGTAGTAGTATCCTATACCCATCTTCCATTTAAAGTCATCGAATTCTTTGATCCCGAGAGCTTTAGTGAAGGGGTCGCCTAGGTTCTCCTTTTCATCGATCTTTCGAAGTTCGACGTCACCATGATTCACAATCTCTCACACCAGTTGATAGCGATACAGAATATGCTTAGTGCGATGGTGTGACTTGGGTTCTTTCGCCTGAGCTATGGCATTAAAACTGTCACAGTACAGCAATACAGAGCCATTAATAGAAGGTGTAACTCTCAGCTCACTGATGAACTTTCGCAACCACACCACCTTCTTTGCAACATCTGATGCAGCAATGTATTCCGCTTCACAAACAGAATCGGCCATAGTATATTGCTTGAAACTCTTCTAGCAAATAGCTCCTCCATTCAGAGTAAATACGTAGCCCGACATGCTTCTACTGTCATCACAATCTGATTAAAAATTAGAATCAGTATATCCCACAGGTTTCAGATCAGTCTCTCCATAGATAAGCCATTGGTCTTTAGTATTTCTCAAATACTTAAGAATTGCTTAAGCAATCTTCCAATGCTTCTCATCCGGATCAAACTGATACCTACTCACTACCCCTAGTAAATAGGTCATATCCGGCCTCATACATGTCACAGCATACATGATAGATCCCACTGCTAAAGTATATGGTATTCTACTCATGCGCTCTCTCCTCAAGAGTTGTCAGACAATCTTTCTTGAAAAGAGTAATTCTATGGCCTATCAGAAGATAACCTTTCTTGAAATTATCCATATTGAATTGCTTTAATAAGGTATCAATGTATATGGATTGGGATAGTCCAAGCATCCTTCTAGATCTATCCCTATAGATCTTCATCCCAAGGATGTAGGATGCTTCTCCCAAGTCCTTCATGGAGAACTGTGATGATAGCCACAGCTTCACACTCTGCAAAGTCGGAATGTCATTTCCTACTAACAGTATGTCATCCACATATAGCACAAGGAAGATGACTATAGAATCGGAAGTCCACTTGTAGATGCAAGGCTCTTCTCCGTTCCTAACGAAGCCATACATTTTGATCATCTTATCAAAATACATGTTCTAACTCCTAGACACCTGCTTAAGTCCATAAATAGACCTTTTCAGTTTGTAGGCATTTGACTCATCTGTGAATGTGAACCCTTCAGGTTGTATCATATGCATATCTTCTTCCAATTTCTCATTAAGGAAAGCAGTTTTGATATCCATCTACTAGATCTCATAATCTAAGTGTGCAGCGATAGCAAGCATAATCTGAATGGACTTGAGTATTGCCACAGGAGAGAACATCTTATCATAGTTAATACCATAATGCTGACGATAATCCTTGGCAACTCAATGGGCTTTATAGGTCTCCACCTTTTCGTTCACTCTTCTTTTTCTCTTGAAAATCTATTTACACCCTATGAATTTTATCCCTTCAGGCCAATCAACCAGTGTCTATACATCATTGATCTCCATGGACTCCATCTCAAACTTCATGGCCTCAAGCCATTTCTAGAAGTCAGGCCTTTGCATGGCCTCCATATAGGTGATCGGATCCTCATCATTCTCATCAAGTTCGATGGGATCACCGTTTCGAATCAAAAAATCATAGTATCTGTCTGACTGATGCGGTACTCTATCGGATCACCTTAATGGCACCTCTACTAGCTCTGAATTTGATTCACCAATCAAATCTAATTTTATGTGTATCAATCCTCCCACCTCATTAATTTCATCAAGTTCAATTTTACAGGCATTAGCTCCTTTATCAAGGAACTCCTTTTCCAAAAAGACTGCCCAGCTGCTGATAAACACCTTTTACTCTGCAGTGAGGTAGAAGTAGTATCCTTTAGTTTTCTTTGGATACCCTATGAACAAGCATTTATCAGACTTCGATCCAAGCTTATCTATCTTTAAATACTTGACATAAGCTGGACACCACTAAACCCTAAGGTGTGAGAGTACTGGCTTACACCCAGTCCATATCTCATACAAAGTTTTATCGACAGACTTGCTGGACATCTTATTTAAAATATAGCAGGCAGTTTCTAGAGCATATATCTAAAAAGAGATTGACAGACTCGCAAAGTCCATCATGGATCAGATCATATCTAACAAGATTCGATTTCTCCTCTCGGACACACCATTATGCTGTGGTGTTCCAAAAGGGGTCCACTATGAGAGAATCTCATTCTCTTCTAGATATATCAGGAATTCACTGGTGAGGTATTCACCTCCTTGATCTGACCGAAGGATCTTAATACTCTTTCTAGTTTGTTTCTTTACTTCAGCACGAAATCATTTGAACATTTCAAATGATTCTGACTTATGCTTCATAAGATAGACATACCCATACCTCGATAGATCGTCTGTAAATATAATGAAGTAGCAGTATCCTCCTGTGGCACTTATGTTCATAGGCCCACATACATCAGTATGTATTAGACCAAAGACATCACTGGCTCTTTCACTTTTTTCTTTAAAATGTGAGTTAGTCATCTTACCAAGTAGACAGGGCTCACAGGTAGGTAATGATTCATAATCATCTATCTCAAAGATATGTTCCTTGATCAACTTGTCAATCCTATTCTTATTCACATGACCAAGCCTACAATGCTAAAGGTAGGATTCACTAACATTACCTAATTTAGGGTGTTTACTGGGTCTATACATTACACTAATAGGTCATGATATTATGTATATGTCATGTTTTAATTGTTCACGCATAATTGTAATATCATTCATAATGATATTACAAAAATCATCCTTTATTATAAACTTGTAACCAAATTTGGCCAAAAGGCCTACAGAGATGATATTCATAAAAAAGAAAAGACAATAATGATAATCATTTAACATGACACTACTAGACTCAAAGACAAGCTGCAAAGTTTCCAAGGCCAAAACTAGAACAAGATTTCTATCTCCAATGTTAAGGAACCGTTCACCCTCTCAAAACTTCCTACTTACCTATAATCCCTACAATGAATTACATATATTAATAGAACTTTTGGTATCCAATACCCAGGTAGTACTATCATAAATAGAATAATTATAAAGAGTTATCATATAAGTATCTTGTGAAGCAACCGCTTGCTTCTTTCTCTTATTTTTAGGCCTGTTTAGGTCAAGGGTGGCTATATAAGTAGGACAATTTCTTTTTCAATAACCCAGTTTCTTATAGAAAAAGTACTCTGCCTATCTCTTATCAACTTTTGACGGTTTTATCTGCTTGGGATCGATGGCATAGAATTTCTGTACCTTTTTCTTCTTTTCTCTCCTAGAGAATTGATGTCCTACAGATGAACCTCCCACTAAATTCACTGGCTCCTTCTAGAGCTGGTGATCCTTCTCAAAAGTCTACAGTAATTCTAGCAAACCATGATAGTTTATCGTAGACTTCATCATTCTATAATAACAAAGAAAGGATAGGTATGATTTCGGTAGTGAATTGAGGATAGTATCCCCGCCTAACTGTTTATGCAATGAAAAGCCAAGTTTGCTAAGGCATTCAATCTGCTCAATCATGTACAATACATGATCGGTGACTGAAGCTCCCTCTCGCATATAGGCATTGAACACTGTGTAGGAGATTTTGTATCTCTCCACATCCTCAGGGGTGCCGAAGGACTCATTCAATATTTGAATAATCTCTTCTAACTGTGCATCCTCAAACTTATGACTAAATTTATCGTTTATGGCTTCCCTTATCATGCAACGTATGGTTGTGCGGTCATTGAGCCACTTCATGTAAGCATCTCTCACGGCACGAGGAGCATTGACTACAGGTTCTTCGAATACCTGATCTATAAAAACATACAAAATCTTCTCGTGCTCTAAGATGATCTTGAACTTTCGATATCAATTATCGAAGTTGAGTCTGGTGAGCCTGTCGCTATCCAACAGCGTACGGAGGGATAGTGTGTTGGTCATAACTGAAAGAAAAAATATTAACATATTAGTATATGAATTACTTTTAATCCTAAAGAAATGGACTTTAGTCTAAAGATTGTCTCACTATTTTTAAGAATTGGTAGCCTCTACTTCCAAATCGAGGAATTACACTAATTTCTTAGAGGATACTAGAATCCACACAAACTGCATTCAGGCTCGAGTGTGGCTCGGCCAACCCTAGTGCATCCATGGGTAGGTTCATAACCATATATTTCTTCAAACAACTTCTAGCAATGAGTTTTGCCCCAGACATCCCATTAGTAGGTGTGTGGCACCTCCACTGAAAATTTTGGTTAGGTCCAACCATTAACATGGCACACCAAGTGCATCCAACAAACAAATATGCAGACCCGAGTGTGGCTCGGCCAACCTGAGCATTGATCTAATGGTACATCATGATCGTCATATGATGAATAATAATTTCAATATGTAATAGACCCCCAACGTGTGGCACCTCCAATGCCTATTTAGAATATTGAACTCATTATCATGCACCTTAATGGGAGACAATGATCAAGTTATCTCATAACTTTATCACTTTATGCACCTAATAATTTAGAAGATTTAATTTCATTGATTTGAAAATAAGAGAAAAAGTCGACCTGCAAGCTACAAATCCTCCCACTGACTTCACCAAGTCATGTAAAGGATTAGACACAAGCTGGTCAAAAGATACCTAAATCTATCACACTGATTCACCTTAATAGCATGGATCTGCACGAATCGACTAGTGATCTAATTAAAACATAATCTACCATATTGGTCAGGTAAGTGAGATTAGTGGGAGGGATATACCCTTAACTCATCGTAGATGCATCTAGGTGAATAGCTCTTAATTAAAAATCAATTGATCGAATCTACCAAACTTACCTTAAACACCAACTGATTAATTAGTTTTGATTTGGTTCACCAAAAGATTCAAGCTCAACCACGGAGCCATGATCATGATCCATTTATTAGGGTTAAGCACATAGACTTGATCAAACTACAACTATTGAGATTGATCTAGAAAAATACTAATCTGATCTAATTCAACACTTGATTAGATTTAATTAATTTCTCTACATGATCCATATATATTTCTAACCCTAGGTCTAACCTATTAGAAGGATCTGATTCATGCTAACCTTTTGCCTATCATTTTATGTGGTATCTTAATGATCTTCAATTCTCAAATCTAGATTATTTAAAACTTAATTCAAAATTAAATATGTGAAATGTGTGTTTCAGCCTGTAGAACTATTCTACAAGGGTTTTAGGTGAAGCATACTGTTGGTGCAAAAATCTGCTTGTGCCGGAGAAGCTGGAGTCGGGAAAGTCGCGGTCGCCGCCGGGACCTGCAAGGGAAGTCTAAACCGGAGGTGGGGTTGCTCCGGCAAGACCCTCCGACGCTCAAGTCAGTTCTCTGTCTCAACAAGAATGGAGCGCTCGAACGAAGAATTTAGTAGAGTTTTGAGATAAAGAATGAGCTTATAGAATAACGTATCTGGATCCCCCTTTTTATAGGCGGAGGAGGTAACGGATTGATGGCGACGTTTGTAACCGTCTGGTAGTGGGCCGCCCATAGTCAGGGGGAATTTATTGCGAAGGGTAGTGGAGCGGAATCGTGGCTATCACCGTAGCTCGCCACGTGGAATCAGTTGCGAGGAGTGGAGCAGCGTCCGTTGTCGTGACTTGCCAGCGGATGAGAGAATCGCCCGGTATCCGTTGCAGGAGGTGGAGCAGGATCATGGCCGTTATTGTGGCCAGCCAGGGGGTAGTGGAGCTGTGCGGAACCCACCACAGGAAGTGGAGCAGAGCTGCGACGGTTACTGTGGCCTGTCAGAGAGTGATGGAGCTGCACGGAATCCATCACAGGAAGTGGAGCATGATCGTGGCCGTTAAAATAACCTGTCAGGGAGTGCAGATCCATCGGCTGAAGCTCGGAAGATGTCGGAGCTGATGACGGAGTTCGGCTCCCGTAGGAGTCCGGGCGGAGTCCTCTGCAACTAAAGTCAGGTGGAAAGTCCGGCTCCCGTGGGAGTCCGGACGAATCTTACCGGCAATCGGAGTCAGCGACGGAGCCCAGCTCTTGTGGGAGTCCGGGCGGAGTCCCCCTTGCAGTTGAAGTTGTCGTCGGAGTCCGGCTCCCGTAGGAGTCCGGACGAAGTCTGTCTGCAGCCGTTGGAGTCGAGGACGAAGCCCGGCTCCCATAGGAGTCCGAGCGGAGTCTTCCTGCAATCAAAGTTAAAGGCGAAGTCCGACTCCCGTAGGAGTCCGGATGGGGCTTACCAGCAGTTGATGTTGTGGACAGAGCCCAGCTCCAGTAGGAGTCCGGGCGGAGTCAACTTGAAGTCGGAGTTGTCGGCGGAGTCCGGCTCCCGTAGGAGTCCGGACGAAGTCTGTCTGCAGCCGTTGGAGTCAAGGACGAAGCCCGGCTCCCGTAGGAGTCCGGGCGGAGTCTTCCTGCAATCAAAGTTAAATGCCAAGTCCGGCTCCCGTAGGAGTCCGGACGTGGCTTACCAGCAGTTGATGTTGAGGATGGAGCCCGGCTCCCGTAGGAGTCCGGGCGGAGTCAACTTGAGGTCGAAGTTGTCGGCGGAGTCCGGCTCCCGTAGGAGTCCAGACGAAGTCTGTCTGCAGCTGTTGGAGTCGAGGACGAAGCTCGGCTCCCGTAGGAGTCCGGGCGGAGTCTTCCTGCAATCAAAGTTAAAGACCAAGTCTGGCTCCCGTAGGAGTCCGGACGGGGCTTACCAGCAGTTGATGTTGAGGACGGAGCCCGGCTCCCGTAGGAGTCCGGGCAGAGTCAACTTGAGGTCAGAGTTGTCGGCAGAGTCCGGCTCCCGTAGGAGTCCGGACGAAGTCTGTCTGTAGCTGTTGGAGTCGAGGATGAAGCCCGGCTCCCGTAGGAGTCCGGGCGGAGTCTTCCTGCAATCAAAGTTAAAGGCGAAGTCCGACTCCCGTAGGAGTCCGGACGGGGCTTACCAGCAGTTGATGTTGAGGACGGAGCCCGGCTCCCGTAGGAGTCCGGGCGGAGTCAACTTGAAGTCAGAGTTGTCGGTGGAGTCCGGCTCCCGTAGGAGTCCGGACGAAATCTGTCTGCAGCCGTTGGAGTCGAGGATGAAGCCCGGCTCCCGTAGGAGTCTGGGCGGAGTCTTCCTTTGAGGTCGGCATCATGGGCGGAATCGTTGATTCTGTTGAGGACTTCGGCTGTGGGTATTTTATACCCAACACCAATCCCCCTACTTTCGAGTTTGAATTTCGAACGGAGGAAGTACAGAGAGATGGGTACAGCTGAAGCCGTCCCCTCGAATCCCACGCACTGCTGCCCCCAGATATTTTGGGCATTAATTACGTGTGTGCCAGAGTCTTTTCGAATTGGGGCGGTGCGAAGTGACTCTTCGAAATTCCTGCAGGTACACTGGCCTAGGTACGATGCAATAATGGCCCTGCCAACCGTCAGCCGCTTTTAGCCGCCAGCCAGGGGGAGTGGGACACGTGTCGGATGCGGACTGGCCTGGGGGGATTCGCGATCATTATGGCGCTGGATCTCAGGGTCTATTTAAACCCGTCCTCCCACCTTTAGGTGCCCTACTTCGTTCCTGAGTTCTTACCAGCGTTTGCCTTTTCTTCGAGAGCCCTGTTTCAGTGGGCGTCTTCTCGAGTCGTAGGCGTCTCCTATTTTCGTTCCTCAGGTCCCTCAGAGCGATATAGGTTAGTTCCAGCACCGCCAACCTTCTTCTCACCACCTAGGGACTTCTTTTCTGTCATTATCTTTTTGCATCCCTCTGAGTTAGCTTCCTATGACCTCTCATTCCCTCTTCTGTCCGCCTTCTTAGGGTCCTTTAGAGCCCCCCCTTCGAAACTACTCGAAATATCTTCCGGCTCTTTTGCTCCCTGCAGTTCCAGGAGTTCTTCTGCCTCAAACCCCCAGGGTCCCCGTCTCTGCAGACGAACCCGCGTCTGGGGCTGGGCTCCGCCCGGTTTTTGCATCGGGCGCCATTCCGTGTTCTCTGACCTCGAAGGAGCTCCTTCTGATAAGGGTTTAGTACGGAGTTCCACCGAAGTACGAACTGGAGCTGCCTGGCCCTTTTGACCGGGCCAGCACTCCTCCTCCCGGTCGCTTTTGCTTGTACCAGGAAGCATTCTGTGCCGGACTCCGACTTCCGCTTCCTTCCTTTGTCGTTGCCCTCTTCCGTTTCTTGAACATCTCCTTGGCTTCCGTGGCCCCTAATTCTTTTATGTTTTTGATAGGATTTCTCTCCCTCTGCCACGTAGTCGAGGTCCAGCCGTCTCTCTCATTGTTTAGGCACTTCTATACCTTCAAGCGCCATCCTTCGATGAAGGACTGGTGGTACTTCTCCCCCCAATTCGGCAAGAAGGGGTTGCTGAAAGGCGCCCCTTCTTCGATCCATAATTGGAAGGAGAAATACCTCTTCATCCATTGCCTGACCCTGAAACTGGGCCTGCCCCCTTGGGGCTCTCTGAGGGATTCTGTCCGCCGGGCTTCCAGCCTGGGGGAGGACGACCTCCAGGCCGCCCAGAAGCTTCTAGCTTATTCCGCTCCTTCCCTTCCCAATCTTCTGAGGGAGCAGTTTCTTTTCAACATCGGCCTGAGTCCCCAGAATCCAGTGAGTATTCATCCTTTACCTTATCTTCTCTTTTCATGCTTCCCTTCTCTTCTTCTTTTTACCTCCTCTTCCCTCTCTCTCTCTTTCCCCTTTGTTTCTTTCTTTCTCTCTTCTTTCTTTTCTCTCTTTTTTTTTTTTTTTTGACTGATTGGTTTGCTTCTTTTTCTTCTTTCTTTTTCTCTCTCTCCTTTTCTTCTCTTCTTTTATTTATTTTTTTTTTTTTTAGGAATGGATGCCGAAGCAGTGCGGAGGCTCGCCAGGGGCATGAGGGTCCACAGGAGAAAGGGCGCTACGACCTCCGGATCGGCGAAGAGGGCCAGGGCGGAGGAGACGAGCTTAGCAGCACCCGTCCAGGCAGCCCCGGCCATTGACATTCCCTCGGATGCCGAGCCAACAGCTCCCCGGGCCTCCTCGAGGAGTCCGCCGATTGGGGCCCCCGCCCCGGGGGTTCGCCCCACGGAGGTGCCCGCCGTGGGGAAAAGGAGGAAATCGGTGGCCCGCAGGGCGAGTAGCCGCCGAAATACTGTGGATGAGTCCCTCTGCTCCGAGGAGGGGTCAAAGAATCCCTTCAATGATAGGGACTTGATCAGGCGGCTGATCGACGGCTGCATTCTGCCTGACGTCATGGAGAGGATCGACCGCGCCGATCCTGAGCAGCGGGCTTGGGATTCTTTGGGGTCCTTTTTTGAGGTGAGCGACTCTTCATTTACATGGCTATTCGGCCTTTGTACTGATTCCCTAGCTGTCTTTGCAGATTGGGCACCAGCTCCTCGCCTATATCGAGGCGATGAGCCGCACGAGGAGGGACATCCTCCAGGTGGAGGAACGCTGTCAGGCGGAGGTTGCTCGCCTCCAAGCAAAGACGGTCGAAGTAGCCACCCTCCAGGAGGCCCTGGAAAGGGAGAAGAAAGCCCGAGAGGAGGAGAGGCAGATCTTGGAGGAATCGGCGAGGAAGGAGGAGGCCGAGATCGCCCACTTGGTCGAGCAAACTTCGGTCCTGGTCTCGGAGGCCAGAGCCCTTGCGGTGGAGGAATTCAAGGCCTCCGCGGAGATGAGAGACCTGAATATCCAGTTCGGCCAGGAAGCGTTCATTAAGGGGTTCGAGCTCTGCCAAGAGAAGGTGGCCAAAAAATTCCCAGAGCTCGACCTCAGCTTCCTAGACGAGGAGTCTGAGGACGAGGCCGGCCCCTCGTCAGCCGCCACTGCTGTCGCAGCCCCCGCACCGAGTTCTCCACCCCCCGCCCCTGAGGTCTGAGACCTCCAATCTTGTACCTTTATTTCATCGCAATTTTTCTTTTCCATTTGTCTTTAAAAATCATTCAATCAATAAAGTTGAATTTCTCGTTGCGGACGGCTTCTCTTTCCTCCTCCCTCCTTCTCTCTGTTTTTCTTCCTGCAATGAATCGTTCTTTGATGCATTTACCTTCCGATGGTAGTGTCCTACAAAAGCACTCCCCCTGCCCTTGGGGGTCCCGCTGAATTCGACGATCCAGCGGTTGAAAAAGGAGGTCCTTCACCTGACGAAGAAGTTAAAGAAGACGGAAGCCGAGCTCCGCAAATCGAGAGAAGGTCACTCTGAAGCCGCCGCTGAGGCCGCCCACTTTCGGAGTCTCCATGTGAAGGGGATCATGGAGTATAGCCGGAGGAAGGCAAACTTCACAAAGGAGCTCGAGGAATGCAAGGAGAGCTCCAGCGACCGAATTTGGGCCTAGGCCGCCAGGATCAGCACCCTCAAGGTGGAACTGTCAGCTGCGAAGGGGAAGATCGGCCAGCTGGAAAGAAATTCATCCCGGCTCTTGGCCCGGGTCGATGATGACCAGAGATGGTCGCAGAAGGTTTCTGACCTTCAGCAGCAGCTTCAGGATGCCGAGGTGAGCCACGACGTGCAACGGGCTAGCTGGCGCAGGCAAGTGGAAGAATACAAAGGGAGATTCAGGATGGCAGCCGACGAAGTCGTCCGTCTCCAGAGACAGCTGGCTAGCAGGGCACAGCTTACTTCCGCCCAAGATTCTGAAGAGCTCCAAGCCCTAAGAGGCACCGTGGAGGGGATTTCTGTCTCCCTCGGGGAAAAGACAGCCGAGCTGCAACAAGTGAAGATCCAACTGGCATTCGAGCGGTGGGCCGTCGCGGACGTGGAGGCGGAGTCCGAAGTTTTGAGGAAGAGGCGTCGAGAGGCGGAGGCTGAGAGCCAGCAACTTTGTCGGGCGCTCCAGGATGCGCTGCGGAAGAGGAAAGAGCTAGAAGAGGAAATTGAGAATCTGAGGCAGTCCTGGTTGAGGGACGGAATAGATAACTCTTGGTCGGAGGGAGCAGGGCCTCCTTAGAGCTCTTTTTGTCTTTCTGTCTTGTCATGTAGTTACTTCCTTTTTGTCGTTTTGCCCTTCTTTCCTTGGACTTCCTGGCTTTGTAGTGTGTATATCGGAAATGGAATAAAAAGAGCATTTTGTGTTACCTCGTCCACGCGTTGCACTAATATTGCTGTCTGCCGAACCTTTCTTGTCGTTTGACTTGTCTGATGTAGACGTCGTCAGGGGACGCCCGGTCATCGATGCATTAGCTCGCCTTTCTCGTCATGCGTGGCCGCAAGCCCGAGCTTGGCCGTCCGGGCCCCATATTATTTCGGGGATGTCGTTGTCTTCCTAATCGGTGCCGAAAGTCTTCCTTGGCGTCATGGACGGAACCCGGCTCCCGTAGGAGTCCGGGTGAAGTCTTCCCTGGCGTCGTGGCTGGAACCCGACTCTCGTAGGAGTCCGAGTGAAGTCTTCCTTGTGGACAGAACCCGGCTCCTGTAGGAGTCCGGGTGAAGTCTTCCTTATGGATGGAACCCGGCTCCCGTAGGAGTCCGGGTGAAGTCTTCCTTGTGGGCGGAACCCGGCTCCCGTAGGAGTCCGGGTGAAGTCTTCCTTGTGGACGGAACCCGGCTCCCGTAGGAGTCCAGGTGAAGTCTTCCTTGTGGACGGAACCCGGCTCCCGTAGGAGTCCGGGTGAAGTCTTCCTTGTGGGCGGAACCCGGCTCCCGTAGGAGTCCGGGTGAAGTCTTCCTTGTGGACGGAACCCGGCTCCCGTAGGAGTCCGGGTGAAGTCTTCCTTGTGGGCGGAACCCAGCTCCCGTAGGAGTCCGGGTGAAGTCTTCCTTGTGGATGGAACCCGGCTCCCGTAGGAGTCCGGGTGAAGTCTTCCTTTTTGTTCGAGCCAGTGTGAGGTTCTTCTCCCGTTCCTGGCTTGGCTGTGGGGGTGCATTAGGGTGCTGTAAGGCCTCTCCCCCTATCCGGTCTAAAAGAACCGGGCCTTCGACTTTGCTCATGTCAGGACGAGGTTCTCCTCCTGTTCCTGACATGGCTGTGGGGGCACATTAGGGCGTTGTAAGGCCTCTCCCCCCATCCGGTCTAAAAGAACCGGGCCTTCGACTTTGCTCATGTCCGGACGAGGTTCTCCTCCTGTTCCTGACATGGCTGTGGGGGCACATTAGGGCGTTGTAAGGCCTCTCCCCCCATCCGGTCTAAAAGAACCAGGTCTTTGACTTTGCTCATGTCAGGACGAGGTTCTCCTCCTGTTCCTGACATGGCTGTGGGGGCACATTAGGGCGTTGTAAGGCCTCTCCCCCCATCCGGTCTAAAATAACCGGGCCTTTGACTTTGCTCATGTCAGGACGAGGTTCTCCTCCTGTTCCTGACATGGCTGTGGGGGCACATTAGGGTGTTGTAAGGCCTCTCCCCCCATCCGGTCTAAAAGAACCGGGCCTTTGACTTTGCTCATGTCAGGACGAGGTTCTCCTCCTGTTCTTGACATGGCTATATTTTAAGCGTTCGGTGGGGTCATATCCAGTCATAATAAATCCACGCCAGGTGGGAAGAGCACGTTAAGTAGAAAGAAAATTAGATTCAAGGCGAAATCGTAAGTGATACATTTACAGGTTTTCTGAGCTCCTCGGTCGTGGGTGGCCCGCTCCTCCTTGTGGCCCCCTGGTGATGGAGTCGATGGTCCCGATGGGAGGACGGTCCCCGGGCTGCTCCTCCCTTCTCGGTGGTTCAGGCTGTGGAAGGGCTCTTGGCCGGTCTCCTCTACCCTCAGGCCTGCGGTGGATGAATCTGTCAAGTCGACCTCGCCGAATGAGCTCCTCGATCTCGTCCTGGAGCTGAATGCATTCCTCTGTGTCGTGGCCGTGGTCGCAGTGGTAGAGGCAGAACTTGTTGGGGTTGCGCTTCCCGGGGTGTGTGCGCATCCTCTCCGGCCTAGGGAGCTGCTTCCTGACCTCCATTAATACCTGGGCCTTCGAGGCGTTGAGGGGGGCGTAGTTGCGAAATCTCCCTGGTGGGGAACCCCGCCGAACCCCGCGGTCCGGGCTTCTCTGCCTGCATGCCCGGGGTGGAGTATGGGCGCGCTTATGCCCAGGAGGGGATCGAGAATGCGGCCGGACTTCCTTTGGCCTTTTCTCAACTGTGGGCTTACTCGAATCTCCCGCTTGCCGCTCCCTTGCTGTCTCTTCATCCTTCATTTTGAAGGCTTCCTCCGCTCGGGCGTATCCCTCAGCCCGAGCCAGCAAATCGGCAAAATCCCTGGGATACTTCTTCTCCAGGGAGAACAAAAGATCATTCTTCTGAAGGCCGCCTTTCAGGGCGGCCATGGCAACTGATTGGGCCAAGTTCTGGACCTCCAGCACCGTGATGTTGAAGTGGTTGATGTAGGCCCATATGGACTCCCCTTCCCTCTGCTTGATGTTGATGAGGGACTCCGAACCCTTCCGGGGGCACCGGCTGCTGACAAAATGGGCCACAAATTGGTGGCTCATTTGATCGAAGGAGAAGATGGTACTCGGTTTCAAAGCCGAATACCAGTTCCTCGCTGCTCCCTTCAAAGTAGATGGGAAAGCCCGGCATAAGATGGCGTCAGGAGCACTGTGAAGCAGCATCATCGTCCGGAAGGCCTCCAGATGATCAACCGGGTCCAAAGTCCCATCGTAGCTTTCAAATTGGGGAAGCTTGAAGTTTGGCGGGATCTGTTCCTGCATGATCGTTTGGGAGAAGGGAGGGTCAGTACAAATGTCCTCACCATAAGCGGGGGGCGCATGGCGGAGTTCTTCAATCCGTCGGTTCATCTCCTGGAGCCTCCGGTCCAGAAAATCCTCTCGACTTCGAGTCTCGAGGGTCCTCTGGTAGAACGGAGGCAGGGATCTTCTAGGGGTGGAGTCGTGGTCCGATTGAGGGCTCTCTACCCTCGGGTTTGTTTTCCCAGGAAGGACGGGGTGGCTGGCCCAGGTGGCCCGCCCCGCCGTCGGGTTCTGGCATTCTGGAGACGCCCTTTCCAGGTGCGCTGACGCCTGCGGCTGCTGCTGCTGCATTGCTTGCACAGCTTCGACGAGGCCTCTGATCTGCTATGCCAGCAAGTCAAACTGCTCCGCGCCGACCGCCGTCGCTGGAGGAGGAGGAGGTTGAAAAATAGGAGGGGAGGCTAGAGCCTGAGATCTGGCCGCGGAGGCCGTGGACCGTCGCGTGGACGCCTTGCGTGGAGGCATCGAGTGTGGACCCAGCGGGAGAAAATAAGGAGTGGGTGTCGGAGGAGATGATCGGAGGCGGCTCCGTTGAACGCTCCTTTAAGAACAAGGGTACTGCGAAGGTTCGCCGCCCTCCTTCTAGCGCCAATCCTGTTGGTGCAAAAATCCGCTTGCGCCGGAGAAGCTGGAGTCGGGGAAGTCGCGGTCGCCGCCGGGACCTGCAAGGGAAGTCTAAACCGGAGGTGGGGTTGCTCCGGCAAGACCCTCCGACGCTCAAGTCAGTTCTCTGCCTCAACAAGAATGGAGCGCTCGAACGGAGAATTTAGCAGAGTTTTGAGATAAAGAATGAGCTTATAGAATAACGTATCTGGGTCCCCCTTTTTATAGGCAGAGGAGGTAACGGATTAATGGCGACGTTTGTAACCGTCTAGTAGTGGGTCGCCCATAGTCAGGGAGAATTTATTGTGAAGGGTAGTGGAGCGGAATCATGGCTATCGCCGTAGCTCACCATGTGGAATCAGTTGCGAGGAGTGGAGCAGCGTCCGTTGTCGTGACTTGCAGCGGATGGGAGAATCGCCCGGTATCTGTTGCAGGAGGTGGAGCAGGATCGTGGCCGTTATTGTGGCCTGCCAGGGGGTAGTGGAGCTGTGCGGAACCCGCCACAGGAAGTGGAGCAGAGCTACGACGGTTACTGCGGCCTGTCAGGGAGTGATGGAGCTGCACGAAATCCGCCACAGGAAGTGGAGCAGGATCGTGGCCGTTAAAACAGCCTGTCAGGGAGTGCAGATCCATCGGCTGAAGCTCGAAAGTGGTCGGAGCTGATGACGGAGTTCGGCTCCCGTAGGAGTCCGGGCGGAGTCCTCTGCAACTAAAGTCAGGTGGAAAGTCCGGCTCCCGTGGGAGTCCGAACGGATCTTACCGGCAATCGGAGTCAGCGACGGAGTCCAGCTCTTGTGGGAGTCCGGGCGGAGTCCCCCTTGCGGTTGAAGTTATCGTCGGAGTCCGACTCCTGTAGGAGTCCGGACGAAGTCTGTCTGCAGCCGTTGGAATCGAGGACGAAGCTCGGCTCCCGTAGGAGTCCGGGCGGAGTCTTCCTGCAATCAAAGTTAAAGGCGAAGTCCGGCTCTCGTAGGAGTCCGGACGGGGCTTACCAGCAGTTGATGTTGAGGACGGAGCCCGGCTCCAGTAGGAGTCCGGGCGGAGTCAACTTGAAGTCGGAGTTATCGGCGGAGTCCGGCTCCCGTAAAAGTCTGGACGAAGTCTGTCTGCAACCGTTGGAGTCGAGGATGAAGCCCGACTCCCGTAGGAGTCCGAGCGGAATCTTCCTACAATCAAAGTTAAAGGCCAAGTCCGGCTCCCGTAGGAGTCCGGACGGGGCTTACCAGCAGTTGATGTTGAGGACGGAGCCCGGCTCCCGTAGGAGTCCGGGCGGAGTCAACTTGAGGTCGGAGTTGTCAGCGGAGTCCGGCTCCCGTAGGAGTCCGGACGAAGTCTGTCTGCAGCCGTTGGAGTCGAGGACGAAGCCCGACTCCCGTAGGAGTCCGGGCGAAGTCTTCCTGCAATCAAAGTTAAAGGCCAAGTCCGGCTCTCGTAGGAGTCCGGACGGGGCTTACCAGCAGTTGATGTTGAGGACGGAGCCTGTCTCCCGTAAGAGTCCGGGCGGAGTCAACTTGAGGTCGGAGTTGTCGGCGGAGTCCGACTCCCATAGGAGTCCAGACGAAGTCTGTCTGCAGCCGTTGGAGTCGAGGACGAAGCCCGGCTCCCGTAGGAGTCCGGGTGGAGTCTTCCTGTAATCAAAGATAAAGGCGAAGTCCGGCTCCCGTAGGAGTCCGGATGGGGCTTACCAGCAGTTGATGTTGAGGACGGAGCCCGGCTCCCGTAGGAGTCCGGGCGGAGTCAACTTGAAGTCGGAGTTGTCGGTGGAGTCTGGCTCCCATAGGAGTCCGGACGAAGTCTGTCTACAGCCGTTGGAGTCGAGGACGAAGCCCGACTCCCGTAGGAGTCCGGGCGGAGTCTTCCTTTGAGGTCGGCATCGTGGGCGGAATCGTTGATTCTGTTGAGGACTTCGACTGTGGATATTTTATTCCCAACACATACTATATGAAAATAAATTTTCATAATATGTTTAACAATTAAACATATATAGGTATGATCTAAATTTTATACATACATCTCATGTATCATGATAACTTTTGGATCTATACCGTTTACATCATATGTTTCATGCAATTCAGAACTAAAATAATTTTATATCTAAATTTTATCCTATTGTAATGAATCATAAATCACTTTAGATCTAATCCAAACATATTTATGATCAAAATAATACATAAAAATCTGTTTACTTTTTTTCTTCATGAATTCAGATCACAATGACACCCCTACACGTCATAAGAGAATCCATTGAATAAGCAAAAGAGAGATTAATCTCTTCAATCTCCTATGATCAGATAGTCTAGTGATCTCATCAATCTGAGTACTAGGCTACTAAGATCTGAAATTTAATTTCATACATAATTACATCAACATGTAATTATTGACAAAACTATTTTATGTCATGAACATATCCTTGATCTTATCAATTATGTTCTTCATCTAATCTAATTACATTTAATATATCATATACATCATATCAGATCTGAAACATATCTTATACTGATTATAAAATATTAATTTTAGATTTGATATCATATAAAAAATTAAATAGATACAAATATGAATGCATAAAGAATAAATTTTTGGTAAAATCTATTTTTGTACAGTACTAAATTTTGATAGGATCCAGATCTAAATATCCATCGAAATGGATCTAATTTAGATCTAAAATAAATCTCACTTCATAAAATAAATAACAATATTAAAATTTTATTAAAATAAATTTAAAACAGATTTTAATTTATGTTGTTATTCTATCAGAAATTCAGCAACAGTAGAATTCTGTTATAACAGACTTATAACAACTTCAATCAACCATTGATTAGGCACATCTAATCTATCAAAATCAAGTAAAAAATTTTATATAAATAGATATAAATTAGTTATAATGTATCACAAAAAATCTCAATCACATCTAATGTAATTATTCTCAAAAAATTTTGTTATACATGTATATATTTTAGGCCTGCTCTGATACCAACTGAAGAGAAAGAAACTATTTCTCCTCTAATTGCCCAGGTTGCATCTAAAAATTTTTCTATTCATCTATATGAATAATGATCAAATCCTTACCTGATTAGCAGTAGAACCAGAGATCAAATCTAAATTTATCTAGACTAAACCTTCATGGAGGTCAGGATATGCAGACCCTCTACTTCGCATGCACGCCAGATGCCGCAGGAAAGCGGGATGAACTCCAATCCAATTGCCTTCACAAGCCAACCAAAAGAGGAAGGAGATGTGCTAGTGTGATACCTCACACTAGCAGATGGGATGCCCAAGAAGGATCCACACCCAAGAAGAGGAGTCGGCAACAAAGGGAGAGATGTAGGAGAAGATTAAGGATCTCTCTCTTCACATGCCTCTATCTCTCTTTCTCTCTTCTCTCAATCTGATTTGTTTGCTATGCATCCATAGGTAGAGATTCTCTCTATTTATAGATGATTCTCATGACCCAATGAGAGTAGGACTCTTAACTCAAATTTGATTTGAATTGATCCAATACTCATGAAAGAAGGATTCCTACATTAGATAGAATTGCCATCACATATGACATTCAACTTGCACCCACTCCCTCACCCACATAGGATGCCCCAAACCAAATCCATATCAGGTGTTGGTCGGCCCACATAGGAGGGTATTCTCAGTGTAAGTAGGAATACTCATATTTCATCCAAAATAGATCCAATTCGAATTCAATTTGAAGTTGGTTCGAAATAATTTTGAAAGGATGTTGTTGGGTATAAAATACCCCCAGCCGAAGTTTGTAAAAGGCCGACCCTTCCAGGGCTTTTCCGGCTTTCGACTTTGTGTGGCATCTTTCTGAACTCCCTCGACCATCCGAGCTTCCATAATACCATCCGAACTTCTCTGATAGTGAGCTCCTCCATTCATATACCGGGATGCTCCAAATGATTTTCAAGCTTCATTATCAGCCGACTTTCTATAGTGATTGGCTACCCTCTGAATCTCTTCCGGACTTCATCAATGTCCGAGCTTCTCCAACAGCAGGACGTCGACAGTAATCAGACTCCATCCAAGTTTTTACAGTGGTCAACTGCCTTTTGAATTTTATCCGAGCTCCTACAAGAGTCAGACTCTTTCCAAACTTCTACAGTGGATGGATCACAGACGAACTCTTACAACAGACAGGCTCCACCAGTCGGATCTCTACTCCAAACTTCTTTCAGACTTCATCAATAATCGAGCTTCTCCAGTAATGGAACTTCTACAATAAGAAGTCTCCATCCGAGCTTCCACAATAATTGGTCTTCATCCGAGCTTCTACAATAAGCAGACTCCTTTCAGACTCTTACAAGAGCCGGACTCCGTCTGAACTTCTACAGCAGAATTAAATCTCGGACTCCTCCAATGTTTGACCTTCCATAGTGTCCTCGAGACTCCTCCAGCAGACAAACCTCCACAACGCCATCCAAACTCCACTGTCGGATGACCCCCTGCTGGATTCCTCATGAAACTGGACCTCTCCGACTGATAATCTCCAGACGAGCTTCCACATCAGAAAAATTTCAGATGGACTTCTCTGGCAATCGAACTTCTATCAGACTTCACTAACAGAAAGTTCCCATCCGAGCTTCTACAACAGATGACTCCCGCCTATAACATCAGTGCCCAAAGCATCCGACAACAGTATACTCGTCAGCAACCTCAAAAATATCCGAGCTTCTCCTGGATTGCTGAGACAGAGAGCCATTCTGCTCCATCAGACGTCCCAATCGAGCTTCAACCATCAAGTCCGAACTCTCTGGCAAGTCACAACAATGGCCACTACCCTACTCCACTCTTTGTAACAGATTCCATGTGGCTCCACCACTCTCTAGCAAGTCACAACAATGGACACCACTCCACTCTCCATAACAAACTCCATGTGGCCCTGAAAGGCCCCCTAACACCACTACTCTCCGTAACAAACTCCGTGTGGCCCCGAACGGCCCACTACCAGGCAGTTATAGACGTCGCTGTCAATCAGTTACACTCTCCGTCTATAAAAAGGGACTCCCAGATACGTTCTTCTCTAAGCTCAAAACTCTATCTTGAAACTCTGCTAAAATTCTATTGGAGTGCTCCATTTTTGTTGAGGCAGAGTACTGACTTGAGCATCGGAGGATCTTGCTAGAGCACCCCCAACTCTGATTTAGACTTTCTTTACTGGTCTCAATGTCGGACGCGATCCCCTCGACTCCAGCTTCTCCGACATTGGCAAAATTCTGCACCAACAGAATTGGCGCTAGAGGAAGGGTCCTGTGTCTTCACAGTACCCTTGTTCTTAAAGGAGTACTCAATGGAACTATCTTCGATCATCTTCTTCGACACTTTCTCCTTCTTCTCCTGCTAGATCTCCATCTCATGTCTCCCCGAAAGGCATCCACCAGGCGATCCACGGCCTCTGCGGCCAGATCTTAGCGAGACCCACAAGCTCCATCCTCGTCTCCAGTTTTTTAGGCTCCTCCTCCGACAACGACGGTCGGTATGGAGCAGTTTGACTTGCTGGTTCAGCAGGTCAGGGGCCTCACCAAAGCAGTGCAGGCCATGCAGCAGTAGCCGCGGCAGTCGCAGGCATCAGTGTGGCTGGAAAGAGCATCATCGGAGTTCCAAAATTCGACGATCGGGCGGGCTACTTGGGCTAGTCGCCCTGTCTTTCTCGAAAAGGGGAAGCAGAAGGCGGAGAGCCCTCCGTCCGATCATGATTCCACCCCTGGAGGGTCCCTACCTCCGTTCCACCAGAAGACCCTTGAGACTTACAGTCGAGAGGACCTCCTGGATCAAAGATTTCAAGAGACGAACCAGCGGATCGAGGAGCTCATCAGATGAGGTCGGCTCGACAGATTCATCCGACACCGACCTGAAGGTAGGGAGGATCGATCGAGGGCCCTACCACGGCCAGAGCCACCAAGGAGGGAGGAACAGCCTAAAGATCGACCTCCAACCAGGATCATCAACACCATCTCTGGAGGACCCCAGTGGGGAGTAGCCAGTGGATCGATCGTACAGTCCAAGCGGTAGAGGACTGAAGAGTCTATAACCTTTACTGAAGAAGATGCCCGGGAGATTCAATTCCCCCATAATGATGCGGTTGTAGTTTCTTTAAATATTGCGACTATGATGTATGCCGCATTCTTATTGATAGTGGAAGCTCAGCCGATATTCTGTTTTATGATGCATTCTCAAAAATATCCATTCTGGATGGTCGATTAGGGCCGATAAACTCCCCGTTGGTAGGGTTCACTGGCGATGCTATGCCAGTAGAAGGGGTAATAACTTTATCGTGGTTGCAGGTCGGTACCCAAGGCAATCAAGAGCACAGGTGGATTTTCTGGTAGTAAGGGCGCCATCTGCCTACAACACAATCTCGGCCGATCTGGCCTCAACACCCTCTGAGCTGTGGTATCGACCTACCATTTGAAGCTAAAATTTCTTACTAGCCAAGGAGTCGAAGAGGTCAGAGGAGATCAAGCCCTGGCAAGACACTGCTACAACATAGCCCTTCAGAGAAAGGGACGGTCCAACCCCTGTCCGGTTGTTGGTTGGACACCCACGACGACCTTGCTGAAGAACGGGGTGAGCCAATTGAAGATCTTGTCTCAATTTCTTTGAACGATGGGAATGAGGAGCATGTGGTGAACTTCGGCTCTAACCTAGGAGAAGAGATACGGACATAGCTCATCAAGTTCCTACAAAAGAATGCGGATGTTTTTGCTTGGGTTTCGGCAGACATGCCAGGGATTGATGCGGGAGTCATGGAACACCGCCTGACTGTTGATCCCAAACATCGGCCGACGAAGGAAAAAATCCGAAGTCATGCACTGGAAAGGCAAGTGGCAATAACTGAGGAAGTTGATAAACTCCTGAAAGCCGGGTTCATCAGGGAAGTCGACTACCTGAACTGGATCTCCAATGTGGTTCTCGTCAAGAAGGCGAACGGCAAGTGGAGGATGTGTATAGACTTCAAAAAGCTAAACAAAGCTTGCCCGAAGGACAGTTACCCTCTATCCAAAATTGACCAATTAGTGGATACAACCTCGGGCCACGAGCTTCTCACTTTTATGGATGCATTTTCTGGCTACAATCAAATCAGGATGGCACTGGAGGATGAAGAAAAAACTGCTTTTATTACTAACCATGGTCTTTATTGTTACAGGGTCATGCCTTTTGGCCTCAAAAATGCAGGGATGACCTATCAATGGCTGGTGAACAAGATCTTCAAAGAGTAGATCGATCACAACATGGAGGTCTACGTGGACGATATCCTTGTAAAAAGTAAATCCACAAAGAACCACGTCGCCGACCTTGAGGAGACCTTTAGCGCCCTCCGAAAATATAAGATGAAGATGAATCTGACCAAGTGCACTTTTGGAGTAACCTCAGAAAAATTCTTGGGCTTCATGGTATCGAGATGCAGGATCGAAGCAAATCCAAAAAAGATTTGTGCCATCCAGAAAATGACCGTCTCGAAGTCAATAAAGGAAGTTCAGCACCTTACTGGGAGAGTAGCAGCTCTGAATCGCTTCATCTCAAGGTCGGCCGAACGATGTCTATCTTTCTTTCAAACCCTCAAGAAGCCGAAGAACTTCTATTGGACCACTGAATGTCAGCAAGCATTCAAAAAATTAAAGAGCTACCTCGGCTCACTCCCACTATTGGCAAAGCCCAAACTCGGAGAGGAGTTGTTCCTGTACCTAGCGGTCTCCCCTGTGGCTCTCGCAGCAGTTCTGGTTAAGGAAGAAGCAAAAATTCAACGGCCGATCTACTACATCAGCCAAGTATTGAGAGACGTCGAAATCAGGTATACTAAGTTAGAGAAACTAACTTACGCCTTGTTGATTGCAGCTCGAAGGCTCCAACCTTACTTTCAAGGGCACACCATAACACTGCTCACCGACCAGCCGATCAAGACGGTTTTGCATCGAGCGGATGCTTTCGAAAAGATAACGAAATGGGCAGTCGAGCTCATGAAATTTGACATCAACTATCAACCTCGATCGATGATTAAAGCCCAGATATTAGCAGACTTCATAGTGGAGTGCACTATTCTAAAAGAGGCCGAACTTGAACGAGGTGAAGCCGATAACTCAGGGCTCCAGTCGAATTCCCCTGAAGAAAGAACAGATCTCCCTGATAGTTTTTGGGCCCTCTACGTGGACAGTTCCTCCAACATGTCAGGTGCAGGCGCGGGCCTGATCTTGGTTAATCCAGAAGGAATTATTGCGGAGTATGTGCTGTGCTTCAAATTTTCTACGATAAATAATGGAGTAGAATATGAAGCTCTAATTGCAGGATTGAGGATCGCCAAAGAGTTAGAAGTAGATCGGCTTCAAGTCTACAGTGACTCTCAATTGGTGGTGGGACAAGTCAGCAGAAACTATAAAGCTCGGGAGGACAGTATGGCCAAGTATCTCGAAAAGGTGAAAGAGATCGTCCCTGCCTTCGGTAGCTTTGACATCAAGCAGATTCCAAGAGCAGAAAATATCAGGGCCGACCTTCTCTCCAAGTTGGCTACAGTGACTCCAGTTGAACTGCCCAAGGAAGTCTTCTTCGAAGTTCTAAAGTGCCCAAGTACGGAAGAACCGCAGCTTGTGATGGAGATCAACCATGAACCCAGCTAGATTGACCCACTGGTTGCATACCTCAAGGACGGGGTTCTTCCTCCTGATGCAAAAGAAGCTCGAAAGCTTAGGAACCAAGCCTCCCGATATATTCTTTATGAAGGTAAGCTGTACAAGAGGTAGTACTCTTTGCCCCTTTTGAAATGTCTCCGACCTTCTGAGGCCGACTTCACCTTGTCGGAGGTGCATGAGGGAGCCTGCGGAAGTCACCTGGGGGATAGATCTTTATCCCACAAGCTGCTCCGATAAGGCTATTACTGGCCTACCATGTACCACGACTCCATCGAATATGTCAGAAGGTGTGATCGATGTCAGAGATATGCAAATATCCAAAGGCAACCTACCTTCGAACTTACACCCTTGAGTGCCCCATGGCCGTTTGCACAATGGGGGATGGATATTCTCGGACCTTTTCCCATGGCATCCAGGCAGTGGAAGTTCCTCCTGGTGGCAATTGACTACTTCACCAAGTGGGTCGAAGCTGAACCTTTGGCAAAAATTATAGAAGCTAAGGTGCAGGACTTCGTTTGGAAGTCAATTGTCTGCAGGTTTGACCTACCCAGAACTCTCATTACTGATAATGGGCAATAATTTGCTGGGGCATGGTTTGCTGAATTTTGTGAGGACTTAAACATCTCCCATAACTTCACGTCAGTAGCCCATCCGCAAGCAAACGGTGAAGCCGAGGTTACTAACAGGACTCTGCTGCAAGGAATCAAGGCGAGACTTGAAAGAGCAAAGGGAACTTGGGCAGATGAGCTTTATCATGTGTTGTGGGCATACCGAACTACCCAAAGACTACCCACAGGGGAGACCCCTTTGCCTTAGCCTTCGAAATAGAAGCCGTAATTCCGATCGAACTCAAACTCCCGTCAATGCGAGTTGTGGCATTCAACGAGCAACGCAACTCACAGGATCTCAAAGCCAACCTCGACTTATTAGAAGAAAAGTGGGAGATAGCTCAAGTTCGGATGGCCGCCTACAAGCAGAAAGTGGTCTGCTACTATAACTCCCGGGTCAAGAGCAAGGCCTTCAGAGCGGGGGACTTAGTACTTCGGCGAGCCGCTGTCTCACAACCTCAGAATCAAAAGAAACTCGCCCCTAACTGGGAAGGCCCGTATGAAGTCAGAGAGGTGGTTCGGCCCGGAACATACTATTTGAAAGAGCTCGGAGGAGCAGACCTTCTGCGACCATGGAATTTGGAAAATCTACAAATGTACTATCGATAACTTTGCCTTAAATAAAAGTTTCTTTCATATTCACATATCTTTTCTTTTGGTATGAGCTTATAACGATAGGGAGTAGCTCCTTCAGATAATCGAAATTAAGCATGTAGGGAACAAGAGGAAAACCTCATCCTGACACGAACGAAGGCCCGATTATATAGAGACCGGATGGGGGGAGAGACCCTTGCAACGGCCCTTATGTACCCCCACAGCCATGTTAGGAACAGGAGGAGAACCGCATCCTAACATGAGCAAAGTCAAAGGCCCGGTTATTTAGAGATCGGATGGGGAGAGAGGCCCTTGCAACGGCCCTTATGTGCCCCCACAGCTATGTTAGGAATAGGATGAGAACCTCATCCAAACATGAGCAAAATCGAAGGCCCAGTTATTTAGAGACCGGATGGGAGGAGAGGCCTTTGCAATGGCCCTTATGTGCCCCCACAGCCATGTTAGGAACAGGAGGAGAACCTCGTCCTAACATGAGCAAAGTCGAAGGCTCGATTATTTAGAGACTGGATGGGGAGAGAGGCCCTTGCAACAGCCCTTATGTGCCCCCACAGCCATATTAGGAACAGGAGGAGAACCTCGTCCTAACCTGAGCAAAGTCGAAGGCTCAGTTATTTAGAGATCGGATGAGGGGAGAGGCCCTTGCAATGGCTCTTATGTGCCCCCGCAGCCCTGTTAGGAACAGGAGGAAGACCTCGTCCTAACATGAGCTAAAATTGATTGTGTCAGAAACAGGAGGAGAATCTTGTCCTGACACAAACGAAGATCTGATCGTTTGAGATCGGATGAAGAGAAAAGTCTCTCAACAACTCCTCTACACCCCTACAATCCCATTAAGAGCAGAGGAAAAACCCTCACTCGAACACAAGAAAAAAAGGAGGGGGAAGAGAAAAAAGAAAAGCGACGAGCTATGCCAGTGATAAGGAAAAAATAAACTACATCAAAGACACAAGAAACCTCATCTCAATGAGGAAGGAGACTCTTGTCAAAAACTCTCAGTCTCTAAGAGGGAACCCAACACTGGCAGGAGAAAATCGATTTCTTCAAGGTAATGAGAAGTTCGGGCCCCCAAGCTCGAGCACCGGGAGGAAGCATCAAACTCGAGTGGCCTCAAAAAGACCTTCGATCATGAACAAAAGGGGCAAATCAACACGGCGACGATCAGAAACCTTCAAACAACGTCGACATCGAACAAGATGAAAGACAAAAGAAGTTCGATAAATGATAACTTAATGCAAGAATGGACAAGATAATGAAATTTTTTTTTCATTTCATTAGTGAAGTGTACATTACAAAGCCTTTGAAGGCCAAAAAAAAAAAGAGCAACAAGAAAGGAATGGAATATATAGAATAAAAGGCAAAAAAGCTCTAAGGAAGCTCGGCTTCTTCAGACTTCGAACTCTCAGTTTCAGCCATCATTGAGGATTGCTTTAAGTACTTGACATCTTCTTCCAGTCCCCCTTCTGCTTCCCCCTTCCGTAGGATCAGGAAGTACTCACGGTCGAAGATGTACCACAAGCGCGGGCTTTGGGCGATCAAAGCGAAGCAT
Organism: Elaeis guineensis; assembly: GCF_000442705.2. Lineage (NCBI taxonomy): Eukaryota > Viridiplantae > Streptophyta > Magnoliopsida > Arecales > Arecaceae > Elaeis > Elaeis guineensis. The sequence goes on along the minus strand of NC_025993.2, from coordinate 76,185,440 downwards.
GGTCGGATCTGTCTCTTTTACCCTCGCCTTCTTCGCCGACCCAGAAGTTGCAGCATCTTTCCTCTTGTGGGCCTTGAGACTCTTGGCTAACATCCGAGCCGCGTCCATGCCCATATCTGCAACGAAGAAAGATCGGCACAATTTTAAAAATAGAGCCGCAAAAAAAGGGGGGAGTTCCGGAGCTAACCTAAGCTGGTCTGAAGGATGCAGAGATGCAGAGATGGGGACGACTCGAAGAATGCCAAGGTCGAGAAGGACGTTGGGGAAGAACAGAACTCTCAAGAAGAAGAAGGGACCGAAGAAACTCTCAGGCAAAGTGAGATCCTGAAGGAGGGAGGCGGGTTTAAATAGGCGACGGGATCCGGTGCAATAATGACTGCAGGTCTCCTCTGGCCGATCTATAACCGCCGCATGGCCCACTCACCATGGCAGGCGGCTGAAAGTAGCCGACAACTGACAGAGCCATTACTGCACCGTACCTAGAGCAGCGCTCCAGTAGAAATTTTGAAAAATCCTTTTTGGATCACCTCAATTTGAAAAGACTCCAGCATCAGCACGCCAAATGCCAAAATCTAGAAACAATCGAGTACGAAAATCGAGGGAGGCAACTTCGACTGTGAAATTTTTTTTGTACTTCCTTCATTCAAAACCCAAACTCGAAAGTAGGGAGACTGGTGTTGGGTATAAAATACCCCCAGCCGAAGTTTGTAAAAGGCCGACCCTTCTAGGGCTTTTCCGACTTCCGACCTTGTGTGACGTCTTTCTGAACTCCCTCGACCGTCCGAGCTTCCATAATTCCATCCAGACTTCTCCGATAGTGAGCTCCTCCATTCATATACCGGGCTGCTCCAAACGATTTTCGAGCTTCATTATCAGCCGACTTTGTACAGTGATTGGCTACCCTCTGAATCTCTTCCGGACTTCATCAATGTCCGAGCTTCTCCAACAGTAGAACGTCGACAGTAATCAGACTCCATCCAAATTTCTACGGTGGTCGACTGCCTTCCAAATTTCATCCAAGCTCCTACAAGAGTCAGACTCCATCGAAACTTCTACAGTGGATGGATCACAGACGAACTCCTACAACGGACAAGCTCCACCAGTCGGATCTCTACTCCGAACTTCTTTCGAACTTCATCAATAACCGAGCTTCTCCAGCAGCGGGACTTCTACAATAAGAAGTCTCTATCCAAGCTTCCACGACAACTGGTCTTCATCCGAGCTTCAACAATAAGCAGACTCCTTTCAGACTCCTACAAGAGCCAGACTCCATCCAAACTTCTATAGTAGAATTGAATCCCGGACTCCTCCAATGTTCGACCTTTCACAGTGTCCTCGAGACTCCTCCAGCGGACAAACCTCCACAACGCCATCCGAACTCCACTGTCGGATGATCCCCTGTCGGATTTCTTATGAAACTGGACATCTCTGATGGACAAATTCCAGACGAGCTTCCACATCAGGCAAATCCCAGACGAACTTCTCTGGCAATCGGGCTTCTACCAGATTTCACCAATAGAAAGTCCCCATCCGAGCATCTACAGCAGATGACTCCCGCCTGTAACATCAGCGCCCAAAGCATCCGACAACAGTATACTCATTAGCAACCTCAAAAACATCCGACCTTCTCCTAGATTGCTGAGACAGAGCCATTCCACTCCATTAGATGTCCCAGTCGAGCTTCAACCATCAGGCCCGAACACTCTGGCAAGTCACGACAATGGCCACTACCCTACTCCACTCTCTATAACAGATTTCACGTGGCTCCACCACTCTCTGGCAAGTCGCGATAATGGACACCACTCCACTCTCCATAACAAACTCCACATGGCCCTGAATGATCCCTTGACGTCACTACTCTCCATAACAAACTCCATGTGGCCCCGAACGGCCCACTACCAGGCAGTTACAGATGTCGCTATCAATCAGTTACGCTCTCCATCTATAAAAAGGGACCCTCAGATACGTTCTTCTCTAAGCTCAAAACTCTATCTCGAAACTCTGCTAAAATCTCATTCGAGTGCTCCATTTCTGTTGAGGCAGAGTACTAACTTGAGCATCAGAGGGTCTTGTCAGAGCACCCCCAACTCCAGTTTAGACTTTCTTTGTAGGTCTCGATGGCGGACACGATCCCCTCGACTCCAGCTTCTCTAACATCGGAGGAATTCTGCACCAACAGATGTTAATCCCAAACTCTTTAGGACTTTTGTACCAAGTCTAACTTGGATTTTGAGCATAATTTAAGATTAATTAATTCAGATCTAATCTAAAATTAATCATCTCTTAAATCCAATCTTTCATATACTCTATGGATCATAGATCCAAAACTGTTCATCCCCGAAATTGAACCTGAACCTCATATGTAGTGCTAGCTAGATATAGTCAACTTTTCAATCTCGTTTGACTCATAACTTAATTCTTAATCAAGCTAGCTTATATATTCAATCAAGTCAAGTACTTTTAAATTGGATATATAAACATAGATCAATTTCTTCCTACTTTATCTGATTTGTATGCATGACTCTATAGGTTCAAACACTAAGCCAGTAGCACAAGAACTAATTCCTGCACTAATCGAGATACCATCTAGCAATGGTTTCCAACATCCAGATAGGTCGAATTATCACAAAAAAATATTTTAGAACCCATACATATGGTTACCACATAATTCATCCTTTTGATTCTGAATGCTCTAGGATGGTCTCAGATTAACTATCAATCGAGATTGCTTCATCCGCATTGTATTTCAATCTTTCAAATCCATCTCATAGATTACCCTGGCCAAGATTTTGCTAAATTAAAATACAGCGATACGACAACTCCAATAATCTGGAGGGGTCAATCCCATCTTGATCCACATACAGACTTCGCAAGTACTTGACTGTACCTAGTAGCCTTCTGTCATTGCATTAAAAATTTAGATAGTCCACCACCAAAGCACAGTGAGTTGCTTGCAAGTCACTATGGTGATCTCAGGTCTGAAGGATACTTATCCCCATATATTTTGCGAGCAGTTTTTGACAGTAGAATGCTCAGCAAGTGAGTTACTTGTTCAGTGATGATGTACCCCTACATCTCATTTGCATGCCATACCAGTGTCACCACACTCCTTGGTTAAGAGGACAACCAACCCATATGGCACACAACGACCTCCACTGGATAAACATCATCATCCTGTAATGATGTATCATTTGGTCACGAACATGTTTAAGAATTATACGATAAATCCTCTCTTTATCACACACTAGCATAGTTCTAAGGACTTCATCACAACACAAGAGTTTAAGGAAGATGTTATTTTGTGATGAAAAATATTAGAATAATTTTTGTTTAATAATCAATAATTCATATATAAGAAAGAACTCAATCGTCACATGATTGATTTTAGGACACAATTCCCAACATGAAGACTCATGATCAGTTTGCTAATATCTTCATCAAGCCATTTACAACGGATCTATTAGAATTTTATGTCTAGGCATGCATGTGTGTTTCAATCTTTTTTTTCTAAACAATATAATAGAATAAAAGATTAAAATATCTTTTAATCTAAATCATGCATGCATAAGATAAAGAACACATGGATCTACTTCATATGTTGAAATTGAACACATACAAAATTTTATGCTAAAATTAAATATATAATCAAATCACATACCTGTTTCATAATTTTTTTCTTCAAATCTAAATTTGAAAAAAGATAGATTCTTTTTTAGCCATGCAAGTACTTGATCTCTATAGGTATCTAAAAAAAATGGATAGTTTAAAGCATGTATTTTTAAAATTTTATAACAAAAAATAAAAGATTAAACACTTTAATCTTCTAAACACGTCTTAGATCAGATCTAAACAACTAATTAAAAATCTATGATATAAAAAATTTATATATAAAATTTGATATAAAATAAAAAACTGCATCGATCACATCAATGCCCTGATCTAATCTAATCTTTAGATCACATCGGTTGAGTTCAAAACTCATCACTTTTTTATGGGTTGATGATTTTTACTACTGGTAGGTATGGTACAAAGCTCTCACTGATACTGAGCAGCCACACAGATCATCCGATCTTTATAGAACGTCCACTCGAAGCCCTGATCGGATCTTTCTTCATGGGAGTGCTAGCTCACATCGAAAGCTCTAGATGGTTGATCCAAGCTCCTTTCTTCAGATCTTCTGGAATCCTCCAGATCAAAAGATGAATCTTTACAAGGAGGTGGTGGTGTGAGAGATTGAACTAAACTCACTCTTGTATTTTTCTTCTTACAAATTGTAGAGTTGAAACCCTAGACCCTACACCTCACGTTCGAGAGGAAGAACACTTTTTCTATTTCTCACGCATGGAAGCCCAACCCACTCTCAACATTTCATGCCCCAACTCTTAGATTTCTCATGCCAAAAACCACTTCTAATCTCACACAAAATTAATCCCTTCTCAAGGGTGGCATCCCTTGGAAGATAAGGATAAGGAAAAGATAGTTTCGGTTCAATTTCAAATGTTGGTTAATCCTTATCATCAATTCAATTCAAATTTGAATTAAATTTTAAACCAAACTTTATTCTCATCTTATAAACTCAGAGAAGAGTCAACCAACATTAGAATGGTATAAAAAATCTCATGCAAAGATACTTTATGCATGGAGAAAAGTAATGGCGTGAAGAGAAGAGTCCAACCCAATTTGGACTCTAGTTTTTCATTCAAATTCAAATCCATTTGAACTCAAATTTAAACCAACTAATTTTTATTTTCAAAAAAAATCAGATGTGGATGTAGAAAAATTTTTGAGCATGAAAAAAATTCACATAAAAAATTTTTCTCGTGTGAAGAATAAGAGGGTACAGATAAAGAAGGTGTAAGAGATTTGAATTCAAATTATTTTCTCATCCAATTAGATTCCTAACCAAACCAAATTAGGTTAGACCCAATTAGATTACTGTTGGGTATAAAATACCCATAGTCGAAGTTCTCGACGGGATTGACCCTTGCATGCTCCGTCCACGATTTCGACCGCAAGGAGGACTCCGCCCGGACTCCTACGGGAGCCGGGCTCCATCGCCAACTTCAACTGCTGGTAAGCACCGCCCGGACTCCTACGGGAGCCGGGCTCCGTCCACGACTTCGACTGCAAGGAAGACTCCGCTCGGACTCCTACGGGAGCCAGGCTCCGTCGCCAACTTCAACTGCTGGTAAGCTCCATCCGGACTCCTACGGGAGCCGGACCTCGCACCTGACTTTAATTGCAGGAAGACTCAGCCCAGACTCCTATGGGAGCTGGGCTCTGTCCATGACTTCGATCGCAAGGAGGACTCCGTCCAGACTCCTACGGGAGCCGGGCTCCATCGCCAACTTCAACTGCTGGTAAGCACCGCCTGGACTCCTACGGGAGCCGGGCTCCATCCATGACTTCGACCGCAAGGAGGGTAGAGGGAGCCGGGCTCCATCGCCAACTTCAACTACTGGTAAGCACTGCCTGGACTCCTACGGGAGCCGGACTCCATCCACGACTTCGACCGCAAGGAGGACTCCGCCCGGACTCCTATGGGAGCCGGGCTCCGTCGCCAACTTCAACTATTGGTAAGCTCCATCCAGACTCCTACGGGAGCCGGACCTCGCACCTGACTTTAATTGCAGGAAGACTCAGCCTGGACTCCTACGGGAGCTGGGCTCCGTCCATGACTTCGACCGCAAGGAGGACTCCGTCCGGACTCCTACGGGAGTCGGGCTCCATCGCCAACTTCAACTGCTGGTAAGTGCCGCCCGGACTCCTACGGGAGGCGGGCTCCGTCCATGACTTCGACCGCAAGGAGGACTCCGCCCGGACTCCTACGGAGCCGGGCTCCGTCGCCAACTTCAACTGCTGGTAAGCTCCATCCAGACTCCTACGGGAGCCGGACCTCGCACCTGATTTTAATTGCAGAAAGACTCCGCCCGGACTCCTACGGGAGCCGGGCTCCATCCACGACTTCGACCGCAAGGAGGACTCCACCCGGACTCCTACGGGAGCCGGGCTTCGTCGCCAACTTCAATTGCTGGTAAGCGCCGCCCGGACTCCTACGGGAGCTGGGCTCCGTCCACGACTTCGACCGCAAGGAGGACTCCGCCCGGACTCCTACGGGAGCCAGGCTCCGTCGCCAACTTCAACTGCTGGTAAGCTCCATCCGGACTCCTATGGGAGCCAGACCTCGCACCTGACTTTAATTGCAGGAAGACTAAGCCCGGACTCCTACGGGAGTCGGGATCCGTCCACGACTTCGACCGCAAGGAGGACTCCTCCCGGACTCCTACGGGAGTCGGGCTCCATCGCCAACTTCAACTACTGGTAAGCACCGCCTGGACTCCTACGGGAGCCGGGCTCTGTCCATGACTTCGACCGCAAGGAGGACTCCGCCCGGACTCCTACGGGAGCCAGGCTCCATCGCCAACTTCAACTGCTGGTAAGCGCCACCCGGACTCCTACGGGTGCCGGGCTCCACCCACGACTTCGACCGCAAGGAGGACTCCGCCAGGACTCCTATGGGAGCCGGGCTCCGTCGCCAACTTCAACTGCTGGTAAGCTCCATCCGGACTCCTACGAGAGCCGAACCTCGCACCTGACTTTAATTGCAGGAAGACTCCGCCCGGACTCCTACGGGAGCCGAGCTCCGTCCATGACTTCGACCGCAAGGAGGACTCCGCCCAGACTCCTACGGGAGCCGGGCTCCGTCGCCAACTTCAACTGCTGGTAAGCTCCATCTGACTTCTACGGGAGCCAGACTTCGCACCTGAATTTGATTGCAGGAAGACTCCGCCCGGACTACTATGGTAGTCGGGCTCCGTCACCAACTTCAACTACTGGTAAGCTCCGCCCGGGCTCCTATGGGAGCCGGGTCCCGCCCCCGGCTGTGGCTGAAGGAAGTCTCCATCCGAACTCCTGCGAAAGCTGGATTTCGAGCTCCTCTTGGACAGATGGCTAACCATCTCTCTTCGCCAGACACTCCAGCCGAACTTCAGCCGGCAGACCTTCGGCCCCTGGCGCGCTGCAGTAACAGCCGCGATTCTGCTCCATTCCTTGCGGTAGATTCCACGCGGCTCCATCACTCCACGACCCTGCTCCACCTCCTGTGACAGATTCCACATGGCTCCATCACTCCTTGGCATGCCGTAATAATGGCCACGGTCCTACTCCACTTCCTGCGATGGATACCGCACGATTCTCCTATCCTCTGGCAAGTCACGACAACAGACGCCGCTCCGCTTCTCGTGGCAGACTCCACGTGGCACGCCCCGGTAATAGCCATGGGTCCACCCCACTACTCGCCGCAACAAACTTTTCCTGACCATGGGCGGCCCACTACCAGACGGTTACAGGCGTCACCATCAGTTTGTTTCCCCCTCCGCCTATAAATGGGGGAACCCCAGATACGTTATTGGATAAGCTCTCGTTTTACCTAAAAACTTTGCTAAAATTTCTGTTCGAGCACTCCATTCTTGTTGAGGCAGAGAACTGACTTGAGCGTCAGAGGGTCTTGCCGGAGCAACCCCACCTCCGGTTTAGACTTCTTTTGCAGGTCCCGGCGGCGACCACGACTCCCTCGACTCCAGCTTCTCCGGCGCAAGCAGATTTTTGCACCAACAGGATTGGCGCTAGAGGAAGGGTCCTGTGTCTTCGCAGTATCCTTGTTCTTAAAGGAGCGCTCAACGGGACCGCCCCCGGGCATCTCTTCCGGCGCCCCCCCCCCCCTCTTTCCTTCACTTGGTCCTTGCTCGATGCCTCCCCGCAAGGCATCCACGTGATGATCCACGGCCTCCATGGCCAGATCTCAAGCTCCGGCCTTACCTCTTGTTTCCCAATCTCCTCCTCCTCCTCCAGCGACGGCGGTCGGCGCGGAGCAATTTGATCTGCTAGCGCAGCAAGTCAGAGGCCTCACTGAAGCTGTGCAGGCTATGCAGCAGCAGCAGCAGCCGCAGGCATCAGTGCGCCTGGAAAAGGTATCGTCGGAACACCAGAATCTAGTGGCGGGGCGGGCCACTTGGGCCAGCCGTCCCGTCTTTCCTGGGAAAATGAACCCGAGGGTGGAGAGCCCTCAATCGGACCACGACTCCACCCATGGAAGATCCCTGCCCCCATTCTGTCAGAGGACCCTCAAGACTCGAAGTCGAGAGGATTTCCTAGATCGGAGGCTCCAAGAGATGAACCGGCGGATCGAAGAACTCCGTCATGCTCCCCCCACTTATGGTGAGGATATTTGCACTGACCCCCCCTTTTCTCAAATGATCATGCAGGAACCAATCCCGCCAAACTTCAAGCTCCCCCAGTTCGAAAGCTACGACAGGACTTCAGACCCGGTTGATCATCTGGAAGCCTTCCGGACGATGATGCTGCTTCATGGCGCTCCCGATGCCATTCTATGCCGAGCCTTCCCATCCACCTTGAAGGGAACGGCGAGAAATTGGTACTTGACTCTGAAGTCGGGTACCATCTTTTCCTTCGATCAGATGAGCCACCAATTCGTGGCCCATTTTGTCAGCAGTCGGCGCCCCCGAAAGGGTTCAGAGTCCCTCATCAATATCAAGCAGAGGGAAGGGGAGTCCATTCAGGCCTACATCAACCGTTTCAACGTCGCGGTGCTGGAGGTCCGGAACTTGGACCAATCAGTCGCAATGGTCGCTCTGAAGGGCAGCCTTCAGAAGAATGACCTTTTGTTCTCCTTGGAGAAGAAGTACCCCAGGGATTTTACTAATTTGTTGGCTCGGGCTGAAGGGTACGCTCGAGCAGAAGAAGCCTTTAAAATGAAGGATGAGGAGACCGCGAGAGAGCGGCAGGCGGGAGACTCGAGCAAGCCCGCAGTCAAAAAAAGGTCGAGAGAAGCTCGGCCGCGTTCTCGATCCCCCCTGGGCACAAGCGTGCCCATACTCCACCCCAGGTGCGCAGGCAAAGGAGTCCGGATCACGGGGTTCGATGGGGTTCTCCATCGGGAAGGTTTCGCAACTACGTCCCCCTCAATGCCTCGAAGACCCAGGTACTAATAGAGGTCAGAGAGCAGCTCCCTAGGCTTGAGAGGATGCGCACACACCCCGAGAAGTGCAACCCCAACAAGTTCTGCCTCTACCACCGCGACCACGGCCACGACATGGAGGAATGCATCCAGCTTCGAGATGAGATCGAAGAGCTCATCCGGTGAGGTCGACTCGACAGGTTCATCCGACACCGACCTGAGGGTAGAGGAGATCGGTCAAGGGCCCTGCCGCAACCTGAACCGTCAAGAAGGGAGGAGCAGCCCGGAGATCGACCTCCCATCGGGACCATCGACTCCATCGTCGGAGGGCCTCAAGGAGGAGCAGACCTTCCACAACCATGGGGCTCGGGAAACCTGTAAATATATCGCTTACGATTTCGCCTTAAATCTAAATTCCTTTCGACTTGACATGCTCCTCCCATTCGGCATGGATTTGTCACGACTGGGTATAACCCCTTCAAACGCTTAAAACAAAGTTATGTTAGGAACAGGAGGAGAACCTCATCCTAACATACCTAAAATGAAAATCCGATTATCTTGAGATCGGATTGGGGGAGAGGCCTTACAACGCCCTAATACGCCCCCACAGCCATGTCGGGAACAGGAGGAGAACCTCGTCCTGACATGAGCAAAGTCAAAGGCCCGGTTCTTTTAGATCGAATGGGGGGAGAGGCCTTACAATGCCCTAATGCGCCCCCACAACCATGCCAGGAACAGGAGGAGAACCTCGTCCTGACATGACCAAAGTCAAAGGCCCGATTCTTTTAGACCAGATGGGGGGAGAGGCCTTACAACGCCCTAATGCGCCTCCACAGCCATGTCAGGAACAGGAGGAGAACCTCATCCTGACATGAGCAAAGTCAAAGGCCCGGTTCTTTTAGACCGGATGGGGGGAGAGGCCTTACAATGCCCTAATATGCCCCCACAGCCATGTCAGGAACAGGAGGAGAACCTCATCCTGGCATGAGCAAAGTCAAAGGCCCGATTCTTTTAGATCGGATGGGGGGAGAGGCCTTACAACGCCCTAATGTGCCCCCACAGCCATGTCAGGAACAAGAGAAGAATCTCGTCCTGACATGAGCAAAGTCGAAGGCCCGGTTCTTTTAGACCGGATGGGGGGAGAGACCCTTGCGATGGCCCCTATGTGCCCCCGTGGCCCCGTTGGGAACGGGAGAAGAAACTCGTCCTGACGGTGATGAAACCCGACCGCCCGACAAGATCGGATGAAGGGAAAAGGCCCCTCAGCGGCACCTTCATACTCCTACGCAACCCCATGAAAAGCGAGGGGGGGCCCTCACTTTGAAAAGAGGAGAGAAATTAAAGAGGAAGAGCGACGAGCTACGTCGGAAACAGATGAAGGACAAATGACACCAAAGACCTAAGGAACCTCGTCTCAACAAAGATGGGGAGTTCCTACCAAACATCCTCGACCTCTAAGAAGGCTCTCGACACAGGTCAAAAAGACAGCGACGTCTCCGAAGTAATGCGGAGTTCGAACCACCAAGCTCGAGCCTGCGGCCATGAACGATGGGGAAAGCAAACCAGCATATCGATGACTGGGCACCTCCCAACGATGTCAACGTCAGACAAGTTGAATGATAAGAGAAGTTCGACGGACGATAATTTAATACAACGTGCGAACGAGGTAACACAAAATCCCCTTTTTATTCTATTTGCAAAATATACACTACAAAGCCCGAAAGGCCAAAGGAAAAAAAGCAAAACGACAAAAGCTGGATGAAACAACAAAAGGGAAAGTGTATACATGAAAAGACAGAAGGACAAAAAGAGCCCTAGGGAAGCTCTGCTCCTTCCGACCTAAAATTATCTGCTCCACCCCTCATCCAGGACTGCCTTAGATTCTCAATTTCTTCTTCTAGCTCTCTCCTTTTCAGCAGCGCGTCCTGGAGTGCCCGACGAAGTCGCTGGCTCTCGGTCTCCGCCTCTCGATGCCTCTTTCTCAAGATCTCAGATTCTGCCTCCACATCCGTGACGGACTGCTGCTCGTATGCCAGCTGGATCTTCAACTGCTACAGCTCATCCATCCTTTCCCCAAGGGCGACAGAAAGCCCTTCGACGGTTCCTCTCAGAGACTGGAGTTCATTGGAATTTTGGGCAGATGTCAGCTGAGCCCTGTCGGCCAGCTGCCTCTGAAGATGAGCGACTTCATCGGTCGCCACCCTGACTCTCCCTTTATATTCCTCTACCTGCCTGCGCCAACCGGCTCGATGCACGTCGTAGCTCACCTCGGCATCCTGAAGCTGCTGCTGAAGGTCGGAGACCTTCTTCGACCACTCTCGATCGCCGTCGGCCTGGGCCAAGAGCTGGGATGAACTTCCTCCCAGCTGGTCGATCTTCCCATCGCAGCCGACAGTTCCACCCTGAGAGCGCTAATCTTGGCAGCTTGAGCCCAAATTCGGCCGCTGGCGCTCTTCTTACATTCCTCAAACTCCTTCGCGAAGTCCGCCTTCTTCCGGCTATACTCCATGATCCCCTTCACGTGGAGATTTCGAAAGTGGGTGGCCTCCACGGTGGCTTCAAAATGACCCTCTCTCAATCTGCGAAGCTCGCCTTCCATCTTCTTTGACTTTTTTGTCAAGTGAAGGACTTCCTTCTTCAGCCGTTGGATCATCGATATCAGCGGAATCCCCAGGGGCAGGGGAAGTACTTCTGCAGGATACTGCCATCAGAAGGCAAAAGCATCAAGACACGACTCATCACAAAAAGAAAGGTAGAGAGAAGAAGGGGAGGAGGGAGAGGCCACCCATGACGAGAAATTCAACTTTATTGATTGGATGATTCTTAAAGACAAAAAGAAAAAAAAATTGTGGTAAAATAAAAATACAAGGTCGGAGGTCTCAGACCTCGGGGGCAGGGGTTGGAGAACTCGACGTCCCTGGAAGGGGGGCTGCGACAGTAGTGGTAGTGGGCGAGGGACCGGCCTCGTCTTCAGACTCCTCACCCAGGAAGCTGAGGTTAAGCTCCAAAAATTTCCTGGCCACCTTCTCCTGGCAGAGCTCGAACCCCTTGATGAATGCCTCCTGGCCGAATTGGATGTTCAGGTCCCTCATCTCCGCGGAGGTCTTGAATTTCTCTACCGCAAGGACCCTAGCCTCCGAGACCAGGACTGGAATCTGCTCAGCCAAGTTGGCGACCTCGGCCTCCGCCTTTCTCACCGTCTCCACCAAGGTCTGCTTCTCCTCCTCCCGGGCTTGTTTCTCTCTTTCCAGGGCCTCTTGGAGGGCAACTACTTCGGCTGCCCTTTCTTTAAGGCGAGCGACCTCGGCCCGACAGCGCTCCTCCACCTGGACAGCGTCTCTCCTCGCCCGGTTCGTCACCTCGATATTGGCGAGGAGCTGGTGCCCAATCTGCAAGGGCGACAAAGGGATCAAAATAGGGGTCGAATAGCCAGTTAAATGAAGATTTGTTTACCTTGAGGAAGGACCCTAGGGAGTCCCAGACCCGCTGCTCAGGATCGGCGCGGTCGATCCTCTCGATGACTTCGGGCAGGATGCAGCCATCGATCAACCGCCTGATCAAGTCCCTGTCATTGAAGGGATTCTTCAGCTCCTCTTCAGAACAGAGGGACTCATCAGCGGTGGTTCTACGGCTACTCACCCTGTGGGCCACCGACTTCCTTCTCTTCCCCCTCTCGACTATGGGTGCCTCCATGGGGCGAACCTCCGAAACGGGAGCCCCAGTCGGTGGACTCCTCGAAGAAGCCCGGGGGGCCGTAGGTTTGGCGTTCGAGGGAATGTCGATCGTTGGGGCTGCCTGGGTGGGTGCGGCCAAGCTCGACTCCTCCGCCCTGGCCCTCTTTCCCGATCCAGAGGCCGCGGCACCTTTTCTTTTGTGTGCCTTGAGGCCCCGAGCAAGCATCCGCGCTGCTTCAGCGTCCATTCCTAAAAAAAAAAAGAAAAAAAAGAAAGAGAGATAAAGAGAAAGAGGAGAGAGATCAGAAATCAATAATGGAATGAAAAAGGAGTGGCATAAAAAAAAAAAAGAGAAGAAAAAGGAGGAAAAGAGAAAGAAGAAGGACAGAAGAAAAAGAAGAGAAAGGAAAAGATGAAGTACTCGCAGGATCTTGGGGGCTCAGGCCAATGTTGAACAAAAACTGCTCCCTCAGAAGGTTGGGAAGGGAAGGAGCGGAATAGGCGAGAGCTTCCGGGCAGCCTGGAGGTCATCCTCCCCTAGGCCGGGGGCCCAACGGATAGAATCCCTCAAAGAGCCCCAAGGGGGCAGGCCCAGCCTCAAGGTCGGGCAGTGGACGAAGAGGTATTTCTCCTTCCAGTTGTAGATTGAAGAAGGGGCGCCTTTCAGCAACCCCTTCTTGTCGAACTGAGGGGAGAAATACCACCAGTCCTTCGCCGAAAGATGACGTTTGAAGGTATAAAAGTGCCTAAACAGAAAGAGGGACGGTTGGACCTCGACTACGTGGCAAAGGGAGAGAAACCCTATCAAAAACCTAAAAGAATTTGGAGCAACAAAAGCCAAGGAGATGTCTAGAAAGTGGAAGAGGGCGACAACAAAGGACGGAAGTGGAAGCCGGAGTACAGCACGGAACGCCTCCTGATACAAGCAAAAATGACTGGGTGGGGGAGTGCTGGCCCGGTCGGAGGGGCCAGGCAGCTCCAGGTCGTACTCCGGAGGAACTCTATGCTGAACCCTTATCAGAAGGAGTTCATCCGGAGTCAGGGACCATGGAATGGCACCCGATGCAAAAATTGGGCGGAGCCCAGCCCCAGGTGTGGGTTCGTCTGCAGAACGAGGGACCTGGAGGGTCGAGGCGGAAGAACTCCCAAAACCGCTGGGAGCGAAAGAGCTGGAAGACATTTCGAATAACTTCGAGTGAAGACTCTAAAGATCCAGAAGAAGACGGACAGGACAAAGGGCGAGAGGCCACAGGAGACTGACTCAGAGGAATATAAAAAAAAAATGGCAAAGAAAAGGCCCCTATGTGGCGGAAAAAAAGATGAAGGTTCTGGGACTAACCTAGATCGCTCTGAGGGGTGCAGAGGGGCGAGGACAGGGACGACTCAAAGGGCGCCTATGGCCCGAGAAGATGCCAACAGAAATGGGGCTCTCGAAGAAATGGGGCTCTCGAGGAAATAGGGCTCTCGATGGAAGGGCAGGCACTGGTAGAGCTCTGGAGCGGAATAGGGCCCCTAAAGGTGGAAGGACGGGTTTAAATAGACCCTGGAATCCAGCGTCATAATGATCGCGAATCCCCCCAGGCCGGCCCGCACCCGACACGTGTCCCACTCGCCCCGACAGGTGGCTAAAAGTGGCTGACGGTTGGCAGGGCCATTATTGCGTCGTACCTGGGCCAATGTACCAGCGGGAATTTCGAAGGGTCCCTTCATATCGCCCCGATTCGAAAAGACTCCAGCACGCACACATTTAATGCCAAAATATCTGGGGGCGGTCGTGCGCAGGATTCGAGGGGACAACTTCGGCTATGACAATCTCTCTGTACTTCCTTCATTCAAAATTCAAACTCGAAAGTAGGGGGACTGGTGTTTGGTATAAAATACCCACAGCCGAAGTTCTCGGTGGGATTGACCCTTGCATGCTCTGTCCATGATTTCGACCGCAAGGAGGACTCCACCCGGACTCCTACGGGAGTCGGGCTCCATCGCTAACTTCAACTGCTGGTAAGCATCACACGGACTCCTACGGGAGCCGGGCTCCATCCATGACTTCGACCGCAAGGAAGACTCCGCCCAGACTCCTACGGGAGTCGGGCTCCGTCGCCAACTTCAACTGCTGGTAAGCTCCATCCGGACTCCTACGGGAGTCGGGCTCCGTCCACGACTTCGACCACAAGGAGGACTCCGCCCGGACTCCTACGGGAGCCGGGCTCCGTCGCCAACTTCAACTGCTGGTAAGCACCGCCTGGACTCCTACGGGAGTCGGGCTCCGTCCACGACTTCGACCGCAAGGAGGACTCCGCCCGAACTCCTATGGGAGCCAGGCTCCGTTGCCAACTTCAACTGCTGGTAAGCTGCATCCGGACTCCTACAGGAGCCGGACCTCGCACCTGACTTTAATTGCAGGAAGACTCAGCCCGGACTCCTAAGGGAGACGGGCTCCGTCCATGACTTCGATCGCAAGGAGGACTCCGCCCGGACTCCTACGGGAGCCGGGCTACGTCGCCAACGTCAACTGCTGGTAAGCGCCGCCCAGACTCCTACGGGAGCCGAGCTCCGTCCACGACTTCGATCGCAAGGAGGACTCCGCCCGGACTCCTACGGGAGCCGAACTCTGTCGCCAACTTCAACTACTGTAAGCTCCATCCGGACTCCTACGGGAGCCAGACCTTGCACCTGACTTTAATTGCAGGAAAACTCCACCCGGACTCTTACGGGAGTCGGGCTCCGTCCATGACTTCGACTGCAAGGAGGACTCTGCTCGGACTCCTATGGGAGTCGGGCTCCATCGCCAACTTCAACTGCTGGTAAGCACCGCCCGAACTCTTACGGGAGCCGGGCTCCTTCCACGACTTCGACCGCAAGGAGGACTCCGCCCGGACTCCTACGGGAGCCGGGCTCCATCGCCAACTTCAACTGCTGGTAAGCTCCATCCGGACTCCTACGGAAGCCGGACCTCGCACCTGACTTTAATTGCAGGAAGACTCAGCCCGAACTCCTACGGGAGTCAGGCTCCGTCCACGACTTCGACCACAAGGAGGACTCCGCCCGGACTCCTACAGGAGCCGGGCTCCGTCCACGACTTCGACCGCAAGGAGGACTCCGCTCGGACTCCTACAGGAGCCGGGCTCCGTCCACGACTTCGACCGCAAGGAGGACTCCACCCGGACTCCTATGGGAGCCGGGCTCCGTCGCCAACTTCAACTACTGGTAAGCTTCATCTGGACTTTTACGGGAGCCGGACCTCGCACCTGACTTTAATTGCAGGAAGACTCCGCCCGGACTCCTACGGGAGCCGGGCTCCATCCACGACTTCGACCGCAAGGAGGACTCCGTCCGGACTCCTACGGGAGCCAGGCTCCGTCGCCAACTTCAACTGCTGGTAAGCTCCATCCGGACTCCTACGGGAGTCGGACTTCGCACCTGACTTTGATTGCAAGAAGACTCCGCCCGGACTCCTACGGGAGCCGGGCTCCGTCACCAACTTCAACTGCTGGTAAGCTCCGTCCGGGCTCCTACGGGAGCCGGGCCCCACCCCCGGCTGTGGCTGAAGGAAGACTCCATCCGAACTCCTGCGAAAGCTGGATTCCAAGCTCCTCCTGGACAGATGGCTAACCATCTCTCTCCGCCAGACACTCCAGCCGGACTTCAGCCGGCAGACCTTCGCCCCCTGGCGCACTGCAGTAACAGCCGCGATTCTGCTCCATTCCCTGTGGTAGATTCCACGCAGCTCCATCACTCCACGACCCTACTCCACCTCCTGCGACAGATTCCATGCGGCTTCATCACTCCTTGGCAGGCCGTAATAATGGCCACGGTCCTGCTCCACTTCCTGCGATGGATACCGCGTGATTCTCCTATCCTCTGGCAAGTCGCGACAATGGACGCCGCTCCGCTTCTCGTGGCAGACTCCACGTGGCACGCCCCGGTAATAGCCATGGGTCCACCCCACTACTCGCCGCAACAAACTTTTTCTGACCATGGGCGGCCCACTACCAGGCGGTTATAGGCGTCACCATCAGTTTGTTTCCCCCTCCACCTATAAAAGGGGGAACCCCAGATACGTTATTGGATAAGCTCTCGTTTTACCTAGAAACTCTGCTAAAATTTTTGTTCGAGCACTCCATTCTTGTTGAGGCAGAGAACTGACTTGAGCATCAGAGGGTCTTACCAGAGAAACCCCACCTCCGGTTTAGACTTCTTTTGCAGGTCCCGACGGCGACCGCGACTCCCTCGACTCCAGCTTCTCCGGCGCAAGTAGATTTTTGCACCAATAATTACTAAACCTAATCTAATTAGATAGTAAATAGTCTCGATTAAATTTTAATCAAATTAAAAATTAATCGAGCTCAAGTTCTGATCAAATCAGGAATCGAACATCCTTAGTGATTAGGTCATCTCATAACCTAATCGGGTCAAACTAAATTGAATCCAATTCAATTAGATTTGATCCAAACCTCAATGCTCAATCAATTGAGCTAATTAGCAATCTAATTACTAATCAATTTTTTTTATAATTTACCAATAATTAGCAAATTGATTTATAGTAACTTTTGCACAGGTTAATCATCAATCGAATTGACTGTTTTATCCTAAAATGATTCTTAATCATCGATCAGTCATATGATCAGTCAGAAACTTCTTTTGAGTGTGAACCCATAGGTTCGAACCTAAGTCAGTAGTATATGAACAATCCTTTTATACCAATCAAAGTGACCATCTAGCAATGATACCCGATGTTTGGATAGATCAAAAGATTGTGAAGCATCATTCAAGAAGCTATTGGCATATAGTTACCATATAATTCATCTCTTTGATCCAAATGCTTAAGGTGACCTAGGGTTTAACTGTCAACCCTAATAGTCATCCATATTGTATTTCAATTTTTAAAATCCATCATATGGATTACCTCAACCGAGGTTTTACTGAATTGAAACACACTGATACACTAACTCTTACTTATTCGGAAGGGTCAATTCTATCTTGACTCACACACCGACTTCTCAAGTACTTGACTATGCACAGAAACCTTTCATCACTGAATTAGAAATTTAGGTAATCCGACACCAAAGCAAAGTGAGTTGCTTGTAAGTCATTTGGTGATCTCAAGTTAGAGGGACACTTATACCCATATCCTTCGTGAGCTACTCTTGACAGCAGAGTGCTCAGTAGTTGGTCACATTCAGTGAGATGTACTCCTACATCTTCCTTGCATGCCATGCCAGTGTCTCCAGACTCCTTGATTAAGAGGACAACTAACGTACATGGCACACAACTACCTATACTTGATATAGCTATCGTCCTAATAATAGTATATCATTTGGTTGTGAACTTAAGGTTTAAGGACTAAACGATATATCTTCCTATATCGAATCAAATAATCCTAAGGACTTCATCACATAGCAAAAGTTTAAAATAAGATGTACACAGTGATGAAAAAATTAAATAATATTTATTAATTTAATAATTTATATATAATTATAATAATAACTCAACCGTCAATAGACTGACGATTGGCTTTGGGACAAATTTCTAACAACTCTCACTTGGATTAAAGCCAATTGGTACAGTATCGTATATCCATCTTTGATTTATAGTCTTTGAACTCCTTGACACTAAGGACTTTAGTAAATGAGTCAGCCAAGTTCTTCTTTCCGTCGATCTTCTGAAGCTTGATATCACCTCGATCCACGATCTCTCAAACTAGATAGTAGCAGTACAGAATATGCTTGATCCATTGATGTGACTTCGGTTTCTTTGCTTGAGCAATAGCGCCAGTGCTATTGTAGTATAACAAGATGGGGCCATCAAGGGAGGGTGCCACTCTGAGCTCGTTGATGAACTTCCATAACCACACAGCTTTCTTTGCAGCATCAGATGCCGTGATATATTCTGCCTCACAGGTAGAGTCAGCTATAGTGTTTGCTTGAAACTCTTCTAGCAGATTGCTCCACCATTTAGGATATAAATATCTCCTGACACGCTCTTGCTGTCATCATGATCCGACTAAAAACTAAAGTCTGTAAATCCCATAAGTTTTAAGTCAGATTCTCTATAGATAAGCCACTGATCCATAGTATTTCTTAAATACCTAAGGGTAGCCTTTACAACCTTTCAGTGGTTCTCACCTAGATCAGACTGGTATCTGCTCACTACCCCTATGAGTGTGCCACATCCGATCACATATATGTCATGGCGTACATAATAGATCTCACTACGGAAGCATATAGAATTCTACTTATACGCTCTTTCTCTTGAGGAGTTGTCGGACAATCACTTTTTGAGAAAGAAATTTTTTTGCCTATCGAAAGATAGCCTTTCTTGAAATTCTTCATACTGAGTCTTTTCAGCAAAGTATCAATATACGTTGACTAGGAAAATTCAAGTAACTTTTTAGATCTATCTCTATAGATCTTCATCCCAAGGATGAAGGATGCTTCTCCCAAGTCTTTTATGGAGAACTGTGATGACAATCAAATTTTTATTCCCTGCAATGTAAGGATATCATTCTCGATTAAGAGAATGTCATCCACATATAAAATAAGAAATACTATCATAGAGTTATTAACCCACTTGTATATGCAGGATTCCTCTCCATTCTTAATGAAGCCATACGTTCTGATCACTTTATCAAAATGTATGTTCCAATTTTGAAATATCTACTTAAGTCCATAAATGGACCTCTGAAGCTTGCACACCTTAGACTTATCTGTGGATATGAAATCTTCAGGTTGTATCATATACACCTCTTCTTCCAGCTCTCCATTTAAGAAGGCTGTTTTCACATCCATTTGATAGATTTTCATAATCCAGATGTGCTGCTATCGCAAGCATGATCCAAATGGAATTGAGCATTGCTACAGAAGAAAATATCTCGTCATAATCAATACCATAACACTGATAGTAATCCTTGACAACCAGACGGACTTTATAGGTCTCTACCTTTCCGTCTGTGCCCCTCTTTCTTTTGAAGATCCACTTACACCCTATGGATTTTACCCCTTTAGGTGGGTCAACCAATGTCCATACATTGTTAACTTTCATGGACTCTATTTCAAATTTTATGGCTTCCAGCTACTTATTAGAGTCAAACCTCTACATCGCATTCATATAGGTGATCGGATTCTCATTATTCTCATCGAGTTCAACTAGATCATCATCTCGGATCAAGAAACTGTAGTATCTATCTGATTGATGTGGTTCTCTACTGGATCTCCTTAAAAATATTTCTACAATAGATTTTGGATTTGATCTAATCAAGTCCAACTCTATGAGTTTACTAGATTGTGTCAATTTTTCTATAGATTGAACTTTATCAAGTTCAATCTTTGAGGCATTAGTTTTTTCTCCAAGAAATTCTTTTTCTAGAAAGACTGTCCTATTGCTGACGAACACCTTCTGTTCATCAGCAAGGTAGAAATAATATCTCTTGATCTCTTTTGGGTATCCTATAAATAGACACTGGTTAGACCTAGGTTCAAGCTTGTTAGTTTTCAAACGTTTGACATAAGCTAGACATCCCCAAATCCTAAGGTGAGAGAGTGCTGGCTTACGTCATGTCTACATCTCATATGGTGTTTTACTTATGGACTTACTCAGAACTTTATTTAAGCTATAACAAGCTGACTCGAGTGCATATCTCCAAAAGAAGATTGGCAGACTTGCAAAGCCCATCATGGACTGAATCATGTCTAACAGGGTTCGATTCCTCCTTTTTGATACATCATTATGCTGTGGTGTTTCAGGAGGGATCCATTGCGAGAGAATATCATTCTCTTCTATGTATGTCAGAAACTCACTAGAGAGATATTGTTCTCCTTGATCGGATCGAAAAGTTTTAATACTCTTTTCAATTTATTTTTCTACTTCATTACGAAATCGTTTGAATATTTCAAATGATTCTGACTTATGTGTCATTAAGTAGACATGCCCATACCTCGATAGATCATTTATAAATGTAATGAAATAATGATATCCACCTCTGATACTGATGTTCATCGATCCACATACATCAGTATGTATCAGATCTAGAACTTCACTGGCTCGCTCATCTTTTTCAGTAAAAGGCGACTTGATCATTTTTCTCAGAAGACAGGGTTCACAGGTTGGAAGTGATTCACAATCCTTGACTTCAAAAATTTTCTCTTGTGTCAACCTTTTTATTCTATTCTTGTTAACATAACCTAACCTATAATGCCAAAGGTTGATATCGAAGACATCACTAATTCTAGAGCGTTTGTTGGATGTGTACATTACACTAACAAGTTGCGATAATATGTAAATATCATTATTCAGCTGTCTATTCATCACATTAACATCATTCATAATGATATTAAAATTATTATTTTTTTAAATTTCATAACCGTACATGGCCAAGAGGCCTACAAAAATAATGTTTAATAAAAAAGAAGGACAAAAGTGACATTCACTAAGAATAATTATATTCGACTTGAATACAAGTTTAATAATCTCTAATGCTAGAACTAGAACTGGTCTTTTATCTCCAACATTGAGAAAATTTTCATCTTCTTCAAATCTCCTACTGATCTATAGACTCTGCAATGAAGTGCAAATATTAAAAAAACTTTCAGTATCTAATATCTAGATAGTAGAATCATAAATTAAAAAATTATAAAGTATTATCATATAATTACCTTGTCCAGCAGTAACTTGCTTCTTTCTCGATCTGTTCGGATCTAAGGAGGTAATGTACTGAGGATAATTCTTCTTCTAGTGCCCCTACTTTTTGCAATAGAAGCATTCTGCCTGACTCTGATTGGACTTGAGTTTTGTGATCTGACTGGGCTTGGGTGCTCCAGCACTTTGCACCCATTTCTTATTCTTCTTATTATTCTTTTTTTTCTTAAAAGGTTGACATCCAGAAGAAGATCCTCCCACAACATTCACTGGCTCCTTGTGAAGTTGGTGATCCTTTTCAAAGTTCTGCAGCAACCCCAGCAAATCATAGTAGTTGACCACAGGCTTTGTCATTCAAAAATGAGTAAGGAAAGGGAAGTAAGACTTGGGTAGAGAGTTCAGAAAGGCATTTTTCTCCAGCTGCTCATGCAAGAAAAAGCCAAGCTTGCTTAAGCACTCAATCATCTTGATCATATACAGTACATGATCGGTGACTGACGCTCCTTCCCTCATTCGAGCGTTGAAAATGACACAACTAGTCTTGTACCTCTCAACATCATCGGGTGTGCCAAATGACTTGTTCAATATTTGCAACATATCCTATGGTTGAGTATTCTTGAAATGATAGCTAAACTCATCATTCATTGCCATCAGCATAATACAATAAATCATAGTTCGATCATTGAGCCACTTCTGATAAGTATCTCTGACTGTGCTATGCGCATTCAGAGCTGGCTCCTCGAGTACCGGATCTATCAACACATACAAGATCTGTTTGTTGGGTTTTGACTGTTGGGAAATGTGTCCCAAAAAGCCAATCGTCAAGCTGTTGATGGTTGAGCAACCAAGTATTGTAATTGATTTGTTAATAAATAAAATATGTTTGGCATCTTCATCATAAGCTTTCATCTTCTAATGAACTCCGTTGTTATGATGAAGTCCTTAGGACTATTTAAGTTCGATAAAGAGAGGATTTATCGATTAGTCCTTAAAACTGTTCACGACCAAATGATAGATTGTTAATAAGGACGACAGCTTCTATCGAGCATAGGTCACTATAGGCCATATGGGTTGGTTGTCCTCTTAACCAAGGAGTGTCAAGACACTGATATGGCATACAGGTGAGATATAAGGGTACATCATCATTGAACGTGACCAACTCCAGAGTATTCTACTGTCGAGAATGTCTCTGATGGGATATAGGTATAAGTGTCCCTTAGACTTGAGATCGCCTCAGTGACTTGCAAGCAACTCACTGTGCTTTGGTACTGGACTAACTAAATTTTTAATTCAGGGATGGAAGGCTTCTGGGCACAGTCAAGTACTTACGAAATCAGAGTGTGATCGAGATGGGATTGACCACTCCAAGAGTTGGAGAAGAATGAGTCACTGTATTTCAATTTAGCAAAACCTTGGCCAGGGTAATCCATCAGATGGATTTGATATTTTGAAATACAGTGTGGACAACCTGATCAGAGTTGACAGTTGAACTCTGGGGTGTCCTATGATCATTTTGGTCAAGGGAATGAATTATATGAAAACTATATCTGCATGGGTTCTAAGGATGTTGTTCTATACATTCGACCTATCCGGTCGTCGGGTACCATTGCTAGATGGTCACTTCGATTGGTATAAAAATTTATTTCTGTGCTACTGACTTAGGTTCGGACCTATGAGGTCACACACATTAGAGTTCATGATCCGATCGGATGGTTGATCAACGATTAAGAATCGTTCTAGGGTTAAATGATCAATACGATTGACATTTAACCCAGTGCAAGTATTGCAGGAGGATCGATTAGCAATTCGATTGCTAATTGGCTTAATTTGATTAAGCCAATGGGCTGAGATTAAGTCTAATTAAATATAATTTAATTAGATTTATTTTAGGCTTGATTTGATCAAGTCCAATTGGTTTATTGGATAAGCCAAGTGCAAGGAAAAACTAGTCCTAGTTCAACTTGGACTTGGGTCAATCTAATTTCTAATTTGATTAAAAAATTAAATCAGATTTAAATCTAATTTAATCTAATTAAATTAGATTCTTAATTGGGTTAAGACCTATTTTAATTAGGTTGATCTAATTTTAGTTTGATTTGGTTTGAGAAACCAAATTAAAACAAGTCATGAGATAGAATCCTAGTAAGACTAGGATTTCACCTTGCGCCACATAAGCCTTCCCCACGCCCTCTCTCTTATTCAACGCCAATCTCCACTTATTTTGTGCGATAAAAGCCCTCTCCCAGGTCTCTCCCACGTTCATAAAAGGTTTCCTCTCTTCTTTCTTACATGGAAGGTGGTTTGAATCAAATCAAAAAGGAATAAGTTTGAATTTCGAATTCTATGAGATAGAGTTTTAGAAATCCAAAACTCTTTCAATTTTGCACCGAATTTATCCAAATTTTTTTTAGAATTTTCATGACTTTTAGGGTACACATTTTGCATCCTTTTCTGGTAATCCATACATGAAAATATGGCGGAGGTGCTCAAGAGTTGGGCACCCCTTAACTTGCCATGTTTGGATAAGCCTTGACTAGGTATTTGACCTAGATAAGGACTCTATCATATCTCTCTGTATAAAATGAGTTTCTTCATAAAATTTTTGAAGAAGATAGATATTTGAGAGACCTTTGTTCCATCCAAAAATTAGAGAAAAATACCTTTGGGTCGTGGAGATATAAAAGATGCAAGTTAGGGTGTCTAGAGAGAAAAACGTGAAGAAGAAGAGGGTCTTCTTCTAGGGTTTTTTGTTTTCATATCTTTCCTCCCTCCATCTTGAGTTTTTTGAGAGCATCTTAGATCTGAAACTCCTTCTTTTACTTTTCATCTTTGGAAGAGTCCAAATCAAGAAGAAGGAGGTACCTGATCAACCATCAAAGAAGGATCAGCGCAGTACTAGCATACTGTGCTGATTTCCTGAAGCAGGACTTCTGATCGAGATTCGTGGGCTCGTGTGGACGACTCCTAGAAGTCAGACACGTGTGTGGCTTGCAATATCATCCTTAAGCCCAGATCAGTGAGGTTAGAGCATCTAACTTGCAAGGTAATAGATCTGATCTATTGTTTAATACATACATTAGATGTGGTATAGAAACATGTTGATATGATCAATATGTAGTTCATGCTATATTTATATATTTTAATTTCTGATTTAATGCTATGTAATAATCATGTAATATAATCTTAGATCTAGGGATTCTTTAGTTTTAGAAAATAAATTTTGATTTATTTTAGTCTTCCGCTGTATGATTTTGAAAAAGTTTCAAGATCTAACCCTGAAACCCTAGATCTGGTTCCTACAATTAGTATCAGATCCTAGGTTCTTTATTACATGATTATTTATACATGCTTAGATTATTTCTTAGATTAGATCTAATTTATAATCTGATTATTAAATCTAAAATTAAAATTTTAGATCAATCATAAACTGCAAGGTTGTCCTGCTGTAAGGTTTACCCCTTACAGTGCAAAGGTTGTCCTAGTTTGTGTAGATCTATCTTTAATCATAAATTTGTTAGATATGATCTAGATTAAATTTATGATTTATTAGATTGAAAAGATATTTAAATCTGAAATAAAATCTCTTTGTTAATAATTTTTGTGCAAAGAAATTGTTTAAAGTTGAAACTGTTTCAATTACATGAACCTGTTTAGATTAGATCTAAAGTAGTTTCATGTTTATTTCAGTTGTATCTTGATTATGAATCAAACATGCAATATGGTTGGTAGAATCATATTGTAAAATTGTTTTACAAATATAAAAATTATTTTTTTTGAAAAGCTGAACCCAACCCTCAGCCCAAAACTTAATTAAGAATTAAGAAGTTGTTTGATTAGGTTCTAGGATTGTGAATTGAAGAACCTAAGACACAAACCATAACACATTGGGTTAATGGGTTAGTGGGAATTAGGTCCATTAATTGGGTTAGACCTATGGTTAGACTAAAGATGGACTTAATTAGAGAATTGACTAAATCTAATCAATTGTTGTCTTAGATTAGGTCAAGAATTCTCTAGATCAATTACAATAGTTGTAGTTGGTCAAGTCTATGTCTTTAACGAGAACCAAATGGACTTGATTCTTGGCTAAGCGATCTAGCACAAACTGTTAGGTTGATCTAATCGAAACTAATTAAACCAGTTGGTGTCTAAGGTAAACCAGATCGGTGGTTTTTAATTGGGAGCCCGCTTACCTGGCCATTTCTGATGGTGTCTAAGGCAAGCTTTGGCAGACCCTCCCACTGATCGAACTTACCTGGCCTCTTGGTGAAATTATATTTTGATCGGATCACTTGACTATTTCAGTTGACCCATATCAGCTAGGTAAATCAGTGTGACTGATTTAGGTGCTCCTAGACCAGCCCTTTTAATGGTCTCCCTTAAGCTGACTTGGTGAAGCCAGTGGGAGGACATGATAAGCTGGTTCATCTGACCTCATCCTCTATATTATTTAAATCCTCTAAAATTATTAGATCCTTAAAATGACAAAGTTATGGAGATAACTGAGTCATAGCCTCCCATTAAGGTGTTTGATAATGAGTCCATTAACTCAATAATCATTGCAGACCCAAAGGCTTGGTGCTTGTTGACTAATGGAATTATCACTCATCATATGATGACTTGGAAGTGTCTCTCTAATGGTGGTTAGGTGAGCCAACCAAAGTTGGGCTTAACATTCGTTGGTCAGATACACCAAGTATGATCATGTTAATGGTTGGACCTAACTGGATCCTTACAGTGGAGGCCAAAGCCTACTGATTAGGTTTCTGAGGTAAAATTAAAATTACTAAAAATTGTTTAGAGAAACAATTGGTTATGAACCTACCCTTAGATGTACATGGGTTGGCCAACCAAAGTTGGGCTTGTGTGCAGTCTAAGTGGATTCTAGTACCCACTAAGGAATTAGGGTAATTCCTCGAATTGGAGGTAGAGGCTACCAATTTGAATAAAATAGTGGGAGAAACCTTTTGATTAAAGTCCAAATCTTTAGGTTTAATGAATCAATTACTAATTAGGTTATGGTTCTCCTTTGTGCAAATATGGCCACTTCCCTATCGCTCCAATCATTGTTGGACAATGATAAGTTGGTGGGACCCAACTTCGGTAGCTGGTACCGAAAGTTGAAGATAGTCCTGGAGCATGAACGGATCCTATATGTGATAATGGATCCTGCACCTGAGGAGCCAGCTGTCAATGCACGTGGAACAGTCAGAGACACTTACCAGAAGTGGCTCAATGACCGGACCACGGTGTGCTGTATCATGCTGGCTACTATGAGCGACGAGTTCAGTCGCAGATTCAAGACGGCTCAGCCAAAGGACATGCTTCAAGTGTTAGAGGATGCCTTTGGCACACCCGATGACGTGGAGAGGCACAAGACTAGTTGTGCCATCTTCAACGCCAAAATGCGGGATGATGCCTCTGTCACTGATCATGTATTATACATGATCGAGCTGATGGAATGATTGAGCAAGCTCGGCTTTCCCTTGCTTGAGCAGCTTGGGAAAGATGCAATACTGAACTCGCTGCCCAAGTCTTATCTCCCATTCCTCACTCATTATAGAATGACAAAGCCTGAAGAGAACTACCACAGGTTACTGGGGTTGCTTCAGAACTTTGAGAAGGATTACCAACTTCACAAGGAGTCGGTGAACTTAGTGGGAGGTTTGTCTTCTGATTCTCGACCTTTTAAGAAAGAAAAGAAGAACAAGAAGAAGAAAGTGAAGAAGGTGCATGTTCAGGTTAGGACATTAGTGGAGGGCCAGACCAAAAAGATCAAGCCCGATAAGAGTCTATTCTACTGGCAAGCACTCTAGATTAGATAGTGTGTCAGATATCTACTTATGGCACTGTAGGCTAGGTCATATAAACAAGAACAGAATAAACAGGTTGACTCAAGAGGAAATCCTCGAAGTCAGTGATTGTGAATCACTTCCAACCTGTGAGTCCTGTCTTCTTGGTAAAATGATCAAGTCATCTTTTACTGAAAAAGGTGAAAGAGCTACTGAGCTCTTGGGTCTAGTATATACTGATGTATGCGGGCCCATGAGCACCAGTGCTAGAGGTGGATATTTCTACTTCATAACTTTCACGGATGACCTATCCCGATATGGATATGTCTATCTGATGAAACATAAGTCGGATTCATTTGAAATGTTCAAACGATTCCGAAGTGAAGTAGAAAAACAAACTGGGAAGAGTATTAAAACTCTTCGATCTGATCGAGGAGGAGAATACCTTTCTAATGAATTTCTCACATATCTAGGAGAGAATGGGATTCTCTCCCAATGGACTCCTCCAGGAACACCACAGCATAATGGTGTGTCTGAAAGGAGGAATCAGACTCTGTTAGACATGGTCCGATCCATGATGGGTTTTGCTAGCTTGCCGATATCCTTCTGGGGATATGCACTCGAATCAGCCTGTTATCTATTAAATAGGGTTCCAAGTATGTCTGTAATTAAAACTCCATATGAGATATGGACGGGACGTAAGCCAGCACTTTCACACCTTAGGGTCTGGGGGTGCCCGGCCTATGTCAAACGATTAGTCACAGACAAATTTGGACCTAGGTCTGACAAATGCTCATTCATAGGGTACCCCAAAGAGACAAAAGGATATTTTTTCTACCATGCTGATGAACAAAAAGTATTCGTCAACCTTAAGGCAATCTTTTTAGAAAAGGAGTTCCTTGGTGAAGGAACCGTTGCCTCTAAGGTTGAACTTGATGAAGTTCAACAGGTAGAAGGACCGACACCAATAGCTGAACCTGAGTCGGATATGATTAGATCAGATCCGAAGCCCAATATACCTGCACCATTAAGGTGATCCAGTAGAGTACCGCATCAGCCGGACAGATACTACGATTTCTTGCTCTGGGACGGTGATCTCATCAAACTTGATGAGAATAATGAGGATCCGATCACCTATATGGATGCAATACAGAGACCTGATTCCGAGAAATAGCTTGAAGCCATGAAATCCGAAATGGAATCCATGAAGGTCAATGATGTATGGACATTGGTTGACCCACCTGAAGGGGTTAAACCCATTGGGTGTAAATGGGTCTTCAAAAGGAAGAGGGGTGCAGACGGAAAGGTGGAGACCTATAAAGCCCGTCTGGTCGCCAAGGGGTATCGTCAACGTTATGGTATTGACTATGACGAGATATTTTCTCCTGTGGCAGCCTTAAGGCAATCTTTTTAGAAAAAGAGTTCCTTGGTGAAGGAACCGTTGCCTCTAAGGTTGAACTTGATGAAGTTCAACAGGTAGAAGGACCGACACCAATAGCTGAACCTGAGTCGGATATGATTAGATCAGATCCGAAGCCCAATATACCTGCACCATTAAGGTGATCCAGTAGAGTACCGCATCAGCCGGACAGATACTACGGTTTCTTGGTCTGGGATGGTGATCTCATCGAACTTGATGAGAATAATGAGGATCCGATCACCTATATGGATGCAATACAGAGACCTGATTCCGAGAAATGGCTTGAAGCCATGAAATCCGAAATGGAGTCCATGAAGGTCAATGATGTATGGACATTGGTTGACCCACCTGAAGAGGTTAAACCCATTGGATGTAAATGGGTCTTCAAAAGGAAGAGGGGTGCAGACGGAAAGGTGGAGACCTATAAAGCCCGTCTGGTCGCCAAGGGGTATCGTCAACGTTATGGTATTGACTATGATGAGATATGTGGCAATGCTCAAATCCATTCGGATAATGCTTGCAATAGCTGCCCATCTGGATTATGAGATCTGGCAGATGGATGTAAAGACAGCTTTCCTGAATGAAGAGCTGACCGAAGAGGTGTATATGATACAACCTGAGGGGTTTACATCTATAGATGAGTCCAAGGTGTGCAAGCTTCAGAGATCCATTTATGGACTGAAGCAAGCTTCTCGGAGTTGGAACATGCATTTTGATAAGGTGATCAAAACGTATGGCTTCATTAAGAATGGAGAAGAGCCCTGCATCTATAAATGGGCAAATGGTCCAGTTGTGGTATTCCTTATCTTGTACGTGGATGACATTCTCTTAATCGGGAATGACATCCCCGCACTACAGGGAATAAAAGTTTGGTTGTCATCATAGTTCTCCATGAAGGACTTGGTTGAAGCATCCTACATCCTAGGGATGAAGATCTATAGGGATAGATCTAAAAGGATGCTTGGGTTATCCCAGTCCATGTACATAGATACTGTGCTGAAGAGGTTCAGCATGGAGAATTCTAAGAAGGGCTATCTACCGATAGGTCAAGGAATTTCTCTCTCTAAGAAGGATTGTCCGACAACTCCTGAAGAGAGAGAGCGTATGAGTAGAGTCCCATATGCTTCAGCCGTGGGATCTATCATGTACGCCATGACATGTACAAAACCAGAAGTGGCATACTCACTAGGAGTAGTGAGTAGATACCAATCTGATCCTGGAGAAAATCACTGGAAAGTGGTTAAAGCCATCCTTAAGTATTTGAGAAATACTAAGGACCAATGGTTGGTTTTTGGTGAGTCAGATCTGAAACTTGTGGGGTTCACAGGCTCCAGCTTCCAATCTGACCATGATGACAGCAGGAGCATGTCGGGTTATATCTTTACTCTGAATGGTGGAGCCATCTGCTGGAAGAGTTCCAAGCAGCATACTGTGGCAGACTCTGTTTGTGAAGTGGAGTACATTGCAGCATCGGATGCCGCAAAGGAAGCTATGTGGCTAAGAAAATTCATCACCGAGCTCGGAGTAGCACCCTCCCTCGATGGTCCAGTCCTGCTCTACTGCGACAGCACTGGTGCCATAGCTCAGGTGAAGGAACCCAAAGCACATCAGCGGACGAAGCACATCTTGCGTCGTTTCCACCTGGTCCGAGAGATCATGGATCGAGGTGACGTCGACCTTCAGAAGATCAACGGAAAGGAGAACCTAGCCGACCCCTTCACTAAAGCCCTGGCGATAAAGGAGTTCGACAATCACAAGTCGAAGATGGGTATTAGATACTGTGTCGAGTGGCTTTAGGACAAGTGGGAGTTGTTGGGAAATGTGTCCCAAAAAGCCAATCGTCAAGCTGTTGACGGTTGAGCAACCAAGTATTGTAATTGATTAGTTAATAAATAAAATATATTTGGCATCTTCATCATAAGCTTTCATCTTCTAACGAACTCCGTTGTTATGATGAAGTCATTAGGACTATTTAAGTTCGATAAAGAGAGGATTTATCGATTAGTCCTTAAAACTGTTCACGACCAAATGATAGGCTGTTAATAAGGACGACAGCTTCTATCGAGCATAGGTCGCTGTAGGCCATATGGGTTGGTTGTCCTCTTAACCAAGGAGTGTGGAGACACTGGTATGGCATACAAGTGAGATATAAGGGTACATCATCATTGAACGTGACCAACTCCAGAGTATTCTGCTGTCGAGAATGTCTCTGATGGGATATAGGTATAAGTGTCCCTTAGACTTGAGATCGCCTCAGTGACTTGCAAGCAACTCACTGTGCTTTGGTACTAGACTAACTGAATTTCTAATTCAGGGATGGAAGGCTTCTGGGCACAGTCAAGTACTTGCGAAGTCAGAATGTGATCGAGATGGGATTGACCACTCCAAGAGTTGGAGAAGAATGAGTCATTGTATTTCAATTTAGCAAAACCTTGGCCAGGATAATCCATCAGATGGATTTGATATTTTGAAATACAATGTGGACAACCTGATCAGAGTTGACAGTTGAACTCTGGGGTGTCCAATGATCATTTTGGTCAAGGGAATGAATTATATGAAAACTATATCCGCATGGGTTCTAAGGATGTTGTTCTATACATTCGACCTATCCGATCGTCGGGTACCATTGCTAGATGGTTACTTCGATTGGTACAAAAATTTATTTCTATGCTACCGGCTTAGGTTCGGACCTATGAGGTCACACACATTAGAGTTCATGATCCGATCGGATGGTTGATCAACGATTAAGAATCGTTCTAGGGTTAAATGATCAATACGATTGACATTTAACCCAGTGCAAGTATTGCAGGAGGATCGTTTAGCAATTCGATTGCTAATTGGCTTAATTTGATTAAGCCAATGGGCTGAGATTAAGTCTAATTAAATATAATTTAATTAGATTTATTTTGGGCTTGATTGGATCAAGTCCAATTGGTTTATTGGATAAGCCAAGTGCAAGGAAAAACTAATCCTAGTTCAACTAGGACTTGGGTCAATCTAATTTCTAATTTGATTAAAAAATTAAATCAGATTTAAATATAATTTAATATGATTAAATTAGATTCTTAATTGGGTTAAGACCTATTTTAATTAGGTTGATCTAATTTTGGTTTGATTTGGTTTGAGAAATCAAATTAAAACAAGTCATGAGATAGAATCCTAGTAAGACTAGGATTCCACATTGCGCCACATAAGCCTTCCCCACGCCCTCTCTCTTATTCAACGCCAATCTCCACTTATTTTGTGTGACAAAAGCCCTCTCCCAGGTCTCTCCCACATTCACAAAAGGTTTCCTCTCTTCTTTCTTACATGGAAGGTGGTTTGGATCAAATCAAAAAGGAATAAGTTTGAATTTTGAATTCTATGAGATAGAGTTTTAGAAATCCAAAACTCTTTCAATTTTGCACCAAATTTATCCAAATTTATTTTGAAATTTTCATGAATTTTAGGGTACACATTGTGCACCCTTTTCTGGTGATCCATGCATGAAAATATGGAGGAGGTGCTCAAGAGTTGGGCGCCCCTTAACTTGCCATGTTTGGATAAGCCTTGACTAGGTATTTGACCTAGATAAGGACTCTATCATATCTCTCTGTATAAAATGAGTTTCACCATGAAAGTTTTGAAAACGATAGAGATTTGAGAGACCTTTGTGCCATCCAAAAATCAAAGAGAAAGACCTTTGGGTCGTGGAGATATAAAAGATGCAAGTTAGGGTGTCTAGAGAGAAAAATGTGAAGAAGAAGAGGGTCTTCTTCTAGGGTTTTTTGTTTTCATATCTTTCCTCCCTCCATCTTGAGTTTCCTGAGAGCATCTCAGATCTGAAACTCCTTCTTTTACTTTTCATCTTTGGAAGAGTCCAAATCAAGAAGAAGGAGGCACCTGATCAACCATCAAAGAAGGATCAGCGCAGTACTAGCATACTGTGCTGATTTCCTGAAGTAGGACTTCTGATCGAGATTCGTGGGCTCATGTGGATGACTCTTAGAGGTCGGACGCATGTGTGGCTTGCAACATCATCCTTAAGCCCGGATCAGTGAGGTTAGAGCATCTAACTTGCAAGGTAATAGATCTGATCTATTGTTTAATGTATACATTAGATGTGGTATAGAAACATGTTGATATGATCAACATGTAGTTCATGCTATATTTATATATTTTAATTTCTGATTTAATACTATGTAATAATCATATAATAGGATCTTAGATCTAGGGATTCTCTGGTTTTAAAAAATAAATTTTGATTTATTTTAGTCTTCCGCTGTATGATCTTGAAAAAGTTTCAAGATCTAACCCTGAAACCCTAGATCTGATTTTTACATTGACCATATAGTGAAAAGTGATTTTTAAAATTTTAAAATTAAACAAGTCAATAGCTTTAACATATAAAACTATCGAGCGGAAACTCAAACCCTAGAATCACCTTGCCGATGTTGATCAAAATAAAACAAGCATGCAAAAAGGGATGGAATTTTTACTTCCACCAAATGATAATGTGGCATATTGGTAATCTCCATGAGACTCTAAAGTAGAATCCCTTCAATGGTGATCCATATGGAGGTTAGCCAAGGTCCTTCCTAATCGGTGCGCCGCCACAGCCTTGTCTTCTCAAGAACACTGCTGGCTTCGAACTCAAAGAACGATCATGCCAAAGCCCAGTTGCCTCCAAATTTGCCACAAGAATCATGCCAAGAAGATACTCTTCAGATATCTCACAATCTAGGGTTTGATTTTTGACTCAAACACATAAAAAAAATAAAACCCTAGGGCACACTAGCAACACTTGCTAATTCTCTCACCACCCTTCTTATAATTTTTGTCACTCAATTTCTCCTTTCCTTTTTCTCAAATCTTTTTCAGAATTTTTCTTCTGATTTATATGCCACTTATCTCTAGTTTCAATCCAAAATCCCAGCACTTGGGCCATATGGGATGTCCCATATATATAAGGGACCAAGAGACGTGAGATGGGACCAAGGGGTGCCAACCTTTGGTGCTCTACTTTCTCACGTAGTGAATAAATTCACCATGTAGAATTATGGTGCAAGAACCTTCACATAGAAGGACTCTCCCTCTTCTACATGCCATAAAAATCCCATCTTAAATTGATGACAAATCTAGGAATTCTAGTTGATCATTTAAGGCAACGCGTTAAGATAAGAGTCTTCATGAAGGACTCTTCATCTTCACATGCTAAAATGAGTGGGGTGGCATTTATTTTTTGGTGTGGCATCTGGTAGGTGTAGAGGAGTCCTTTTCCACTTGAAATAGTTTCAAGTTGGATAAGAATCCAATCAAGATAAACCCAATCCTGTTAGGTCAAAGACAACTGGTCTAGGTTAGCTCAAACATTTTGATCTAAACTAATTTAGGAACTTGGGTTAATACAATATGCTAGCATATCAAATTAACCCTTAAAATTTATATTAAATTTTAATTAAATTAGATCAAGTCTAAATTTTAAAGTGTGTGATCCATTGGATTCCAAATCTAACCAGTAGTGGATCAAGACTTTCGATGTAACCCTAATCCGATCAGATTTGGTCACCCGAAGAGTCTTGATCAACTAGAACTCTTCCTAATTTATTTTAAAATTAAACTCTTTAATTTTGATGAGTCCACAAGTCAAGTTTGACATCTAGCAACATATCATAACTACTTAAAAAAAATAAAATTTTGATGAAAAATTATCAAAATACTCTTCAGTAGCAAGTTCCAGTGTAATTCAATCCTTCAGTCAATCAACATCCCAGATGAGTTGTAGGTATGAAAATATATCAAATCCAATCACTTATCTTTATGTATCTCAATCAGAAGGTGATGATTCAGTTAATGGTATATTAAAAATTTTTTTCTAATTATCATCTTATTTTGACCAAAGACTTCCAGAATCACCGACCTATGAGATCACATAGGATGTTCGCTCTCCTTATTAGGAGTGACTGATCCCTTATTGATCACTCACAACCTCCATATATATTTCATCACATCTAAAACATCCCATACAAGGATCAAAGAATTAAGTTAAGAAGTGAACCAAAATATGGATCCATGCACATAAGGTTCCATGGTGATCTCAGGTCAAAGGATCACTTACACAATTCCTACTAGAGAATCATCAGTTGACATGTAAATAAGACTCCATCTGATGTTCTCTCATAGGTCTATTTAGTGAACGCATTCTCTAATGAGTACCCATATCCTTGTATTAGTATCACCACATAAGTGGTTATGAGATCAACCACCCTTATTTCTGAGCATACATAGGACATGCCAGTCTTACCGGTATGATTGATCTCCGACTCAATGAACCAATGACTAAAAATATTTTAGATCATAGCTATCAAGAATTTAGGTCTCACTGATATGATCTTATCATGACCCTAAAACCATTGCCTGGACCTATGGGGTTCATTATAATCTTAAAACAATAAGATACAGCATACAATGAATAAAAAATATCTATTTTATTAATAAATTAATATCAATTATATGAGTCTAAAAGATAAATTACAGAAAATATCTTATCCCATTCCATATACGATTGGCTTGTAGGGCATCATTCTTTCAATCTTCCACTTGCACTAAAGCCAACCGTCCCTATACTTGATACCCATGCTATCAAGATGGCAGTCAAACTGCTGCATTGACAAGGCTTTAGTGAATGGATCCACTATATTGTTCTTGGTGTCAACTCGCTCCACAATCACATCGTGTCTTTCGACTATATCCCGAATGAGATGGAACTGTCTTAAGATATGCTTGGATTTACGATGAGATCTTGATTCTTTGGCTTGAGTAACTGCCCCAATATTATCACAATAAAGGGACACTGGTTGTTTAATTTTTGGAATCACATCCAATTCTGTGATAAATTTTTTCATCCAGACGGCCTCCTTAGCGACCTCACTAGCAGCAATATACTCAGTCTCAGTGACCGAGGCTGCAACAGTTTGCTGTTTGGAATTTTTCCAACTTACTGCACCACTATATAGAGTGAACATATATTCAAATATAGATTTACTGTCATCCAGATTAGATTGAAAACTAGAATCAGTATAACCTTCTAGTTTTAAATCAGATCCTCCATATATTAGAAAAATATCTCTAGTTCTTCTCAAGTACTTGAGTATATTTTTCATAGTTTTCCAATGATCCTCACCAGGATCAGCCTGAAATCTGCTTATAATGCCCAAGGCATAAGCCACATCAGGTCTGGTACATAACATAGCATACATAATTGATCCTACAGTTGAAGTATAAGGAATAGAACTCATTCTATTTCTCTCTTTAGATGTCTTAGGAGACATCTTCTTAGAAAGTTGTATGCCATGACCCATGGGCAAGTAACCTCTTTTACTTTCCTCCATGTTGAACCTCTTCAACACAAGGTCAATATACCTAGACTAGGATAAGTCTAGCATCCTTTTTGATCTATCTTTATAGATCTTTATACCTAGTATATAGGATGCCTCACCTAAGTCTTTCATGAAAAACTTTTGTGATAGCCATATTTTGACCGATTGCAACATCGGGATATCATTCTCAATGAGCAGCATGTCATCCACATACAAGATCAAGAAGATAATGGCACTCTCATTAGTCTTCTTGTACACACAAAGTTCATCTATATTTTTAATGAAGCCAAAAGATTTGACTATCTCATCTGTTGGGTATAAAATACCCCCCGACCGAAGTTGTAAAAGACCGATCCTTCCAGGGCTCTTCCAGCTTCCGACCTTGTGTGTGGCATCTCTCCGAACCCCCTCGACCATCCGAACTTTTTCAATAATGAACTTCTGTATTCATCTACCGGGCCACCCCAAAAGCTCTCTAAGCCTCACTGCCAGCCGACCTTCTACAGTAATCAACTATTCTCCAAATCCCTTCCGGATCCCAACCAAGCTCCCGCGAGAGTTGAACTTCTACTACGAGTGGTCTACTCTTAATTCCTATAGCGGGCTGTCTACCCCAGATATCTACTATAAGCAAATTTCATTCGAGCCTCTACTGTAAACAAATTTCTTCCGAACTTCTATTACAGGTAGACTTCAGCCGAACTTCTTCGTAGTCGGATCCCAGATGAGCTTCTACCATAGGGCAGGATCCATCGGCCAGATCGTTACTTCGAGCTCCCATGACAACTGATCTTCGATCGAGCTCCTACAATAAGTGGCCTCCTTTCGGCCTCCTGCAAGAATCGGACTCCGTCCGAACTTCCAAAGCATATGGATTCCAAACAAGCTCTTGCAAGAACCAGACTCTATCCGAACTTCCACAGTGGATGGATTCTGGATGAGCTTCTGTAAGAATCGAACTCGATCCGAACTTCCACAGTGGATGGATTTCGGATGAGCTTTTGCAACGGACGGGCTCCAGCAGCTGGATTTCTACAACGACCGATCGGCTCCAGATCCCTCAGACTCCTCCAGCAGACGAGCCTCCCCAATGCCATCCAAAGTCCACCACCGACAGACCTTCTACCAGATTTCTTACGAAATCGGACTCCTCTGACGGATAATCTCAGATGGACTTCCCTAGCAATTGGACTCCTACCGGACTTTGCCAATAGAAAGTCTTCATCCGAGTCTCTACAGCAGATGGTTCTTACATGTATCCTCAGCGCCCAAGGCCTTTGATAATAGTAGACTCGTCAGCGACCTCAGAAACGTTCGAGCTTCTCCTAGATCGACGAGACAGAGAGCCATTCCGCTCCATCAGACATCCCAACCGAGCTTCAGCTGACAGATCTGAACTCTCTGACAAGCCACGATGAGGGCCTCTACCCTGCTCCACTCTCTGCAATGGATTCCACGTGGCTCCACCACTCTCTGGCAAGCCACGATGAGGGCTGCTACCCTACTCCACTCTCTGCAACGGATTCCATGCAGCTCCACCACTCTCTGGCAAGCCACGATGAGGGCCGCTACCCTGCTCCACTCTCTGCAATGAATTCCATGCGGCTCCACCACTCTCTGGCAAGCCACAACGAGGGCCGCTACCCTGCACCACTCTCTGACAAGTCACGACAATGGACACCACTCTCCGTAACAAACTCCACATGGCCCTGAACGGCCCTCGATGCCACTACTCTCCATAACAAACTCCGCACGACTCTGAACGGCCCACTACCAGATGGTTACAGACATCGCTGTCAATCAGTTACGCTCTCCGTCTATAAATAAGGACCCTCAGATACGTTCTTCTCTAAGCTCAAAACTCTACTAAAATTTCCACTCGAGCACTCCATTTCTATTGAAGCAGAGTACTGACTTAAGCATCGGAGGATCTTGCCAGAGCACCCCCAACTCCGGTTTAGACTTCCCTTGCAGGTCCCGACGGCGGTCGTGGTCATCTCGACTCCAGCAACTCCAACTTCGACAGAATTTTGCACCAATAGAATTGGTGCTAGAGGAAGGGCAGCATGTCTTCGCAATACCCTTGTTCTTGAAGGAGTGCTCAACGGGATTGCCTCCAGTCATCTTCTCCGACGTCCTTCTCTCCTTCTCCTACAAGATCTTCACCTGATGCCTCTCCGAAAGGCATCCATCAGGCGATCCACGACCTCTGCGGTCAGATCTCAGGCTCTGACCTCGCCTCCAGTTTCTCAAGCTCCTCCTCCTCCTCTGATAATGGCAGTCGGTATGGAGCAGTTCAACCTGCGGTTCAGCAGGTCAGAGGCCTCACTGAAGCAGTGCAGGCCATGCAACAGCAGCAGCAACAGCCGCAGGTGTCAGTGCGGTTGGAAAGAGCATCACCAGAGTTCCAAGATTTTGTAGTAGGGTGGGCCACTTGGGCCAGTCATCCTGTCTTCCTCAAAAAGGGGAATCCGAGGGTGGAGAGCCCTCGATTTGATCATGATTCCACTCCTAGAGGATCCCTACCTCCACTCTACCAGAAGACCCTCGAGACTCACAGTCGAGAGGTCTTCCTGGATCGAAGGCTCCAGGAGATGAACCGACGGATCGAAGAGCTCCGCCATGCTCCCCCTACTTATGGTGAGGACATCTGTACTAACCCTCCCTTCTCTCAAATGATCATGCAGGAACCGATCCCGCCAAACTTTAAGCTCCCCCAATTCGAAAGCTACGACGGGACCTCAGATCTGGTTGACCACCTGGAGGCCTTTCAGACAATGATGCTGCTCCATGGCACGTCAGACGCCATCCTGTGCTGAGCTTTTTCATCCACTCTGAAGGGAGCAGCAAGGAACTGGTACTCGGTGTTGAAGTCGGGTACCATCTTTTTCTTTGACCAGATGAGCCACCAATTTATGGCTCATTTTGTTAGCAGTCGGCATCCCTGGAGAGGCTCGAAGTCCCTCATCAACATCAAGCAAAAGGAGGGAGAATCCATCCGAGCTTACGTCAACCGTTTCAATGTCGTCGCGTTGGAGGTCTGGAACTTGAATCAATCGATCGCGATGGCCATCCTGAAGGGCAGTCTTCAAAAGAACGATCTTTTATTTTTCCTGAAAAAAAAGTATCCCAGGGACTTTACTGATTTGCTGGCTCGGGGCGAAGGATATGCCCGAGCAGAAGAAGCCTTCAAGATGAAGGACGAGGAGACCGCGAAGGAGCGACAGGCAGAAGACTCAAGCAAGCCTGCAGTTGAAAAAGGGCAGAGTGAAGCTCGGCCACATTCTCAAACTCCTCCCAGATACAGGCATGTTCGGACTCCTCCCCGAGCTCGTAAGTAGAGAAGCCCAAAACATAGAGTTTGGCGGAGCTCTCCCCCTGAAAGATTCCACAGTTACGCCCCTCTCAACGCATCGAGAACTCAAGTACTGATGGAGGTTAGGGAGCAGCTGCCAAGGCTGGAAAGGATGCGCTCGCACCTCGGGAAGTGCAACCCAAACAAATTCTGCCTCTATCATCATGACCACGGCCACGACACGGAGGAGTGTATTCAGCTCTGAGATGAGATCGAGAAGCTCATCAGATGAGGTCGGCTTGACAGATTCATTCGACGTCGACCCGAAGGAAGGGAAGATCAGCCTAGAGCCCTGCCGCAGTCGGAGCCACCAAGGAGGGAGGAGCAACCTGAAGATCGGCCTTCGATTGGGATTATTAATTCCATCTCAAGAGGACTCCGATAGGGAGCAGACCTTCCACGGCTATAGGATTCGAAAAATCTATGAATGTATTACCAACAACTTTATCCTAAATAAAAATTTCTTTTATATTCGCATATTTTTTCTTTTGGCATAAGCTTATAACGACAGGAAGTAACTCCCCCATACAAATGAAATTAAGCATGTTAGGAACAAGAGGAGAACCTCATCCTAACATGAGCAAAGATGAAGGCCCGATTTCCTAAAGACCGGATGGAGGGAGAGGCCCTTGCAACGATCCTTATGTGCCCCCACAGTCTTGTTAGGAACAGGAGGAGAACCTCATCCTAACATGAGCAAAGATGAAGGCCCGATTTCTTAAAGACCGGATGGGGGGAGAGGCCCTTGCAACGGCCCTTATGTGCCCCCACAGCCTTGTTAGGAACAGGAGGAGAACCTCGTCCTAACATGAGCAAAGACGAAGGCCCGATCTCTTAAAGACCGGATGGAGGGAGAGGCCCTTGCAACGGCCCTTATGTGCCCCCACAGCTTTGTTAGGAACAGGAGAGAACCTCATCCTAACATAAGCAAAGACGAAGGCCTGATTTCTTAAAGACCAAATTGGGGGAGAGGCCCTTGCAACGGCCCTTATGTGTCCCCACAGCCTTGCTAGGAACAGGAGGAGAACCTCATCCTAACATGAGCAAAGTCGAAGGCCCAATTACTTAAAGATCGGATGGAGAGAGAAGCCCTTGCAGTGGCCCTTGCATGCCCCCACAACCTTGTTAGGAACAGAAAGAGAACCTCATCCTAACATGAGCTGAAATTGACTGTCGGGAACAAGAGGAGAACCTCATCCTGACACAAATAAAGGCTCGATCGATCATGACCAGACAAGAAGGAAAGCCTCCTCAACGACCCCTCTACACTCCCACGACCCCGTCAAGAGTAGAGGAAAGACCCTCACTCGAACACAGAAGAAAAGGAGAGATGAAAAGAGAAAGCGACGAACTACGCCAGTGATAAGTGAAAAATGAACTACATCAAAGGCACAAGGGACCTCATCTCAACGAGGAAGAAAACCCTTGTCGAAACTCTCCAGTCCCTAAGGGCGAATCAATACAGTGACGATCAGGAATCTTCAAACAACATCAACGTCGAATAAGACGAAAGACAAAAGAAGCTCGATAAACAATGACTCAAAGCAAGAATAGATGAGGTAATGAGAAAAATTCCTTTTTATTTCATTAGTAAAGTGTGCATTACGAAGCCTTTAAAGGCCGAGACTTAAGGGACCTCATCTCAATGAGGAAGAAAACCCTTATTGAAAATCTCCAGTCCCTAAGGGCGAATCAGCACAATGACGACCAGGAATCTTCAAACAACGTCGACGTCGAACAAGATGAAAGATAAAAGAAGTTCGGTAAACGATAACTCAATACCAAAATGGATAAGGTAATAGAAAATTTTCTTTTTATTTCATTAGTGAAGTATATATTACAAAGCCTTGAAGGCCAAAAAGAAAGATGATAAAAAAAAAAGAAGAAGAAAGGAGCTCTAAGGAAGCCCAGCTTCTTCCGACTTCAAGCTCTCAGTTTCAGTCCTTATTAGGGATTGCCTTAAGTTTTCAACTTCTTCCTCTAGTTTCATCTTTCTCAGCAGCATATCCTGGTACATCTGGTGGAACCGCCGGCTCTCACCCTTCGACTCCCAAAGCCTCTTCCTCAGGACCTCGGACTCCACCTCGGCAGCTTTGACTGCCTGCTGCTCGTGGACTAGCTGAATCTTCAGCCACTGCAGTTCGACCTCCTTCTGCCCAAGGGCCACAGACAATTCTACCATGGTCCCCCTCAAGGAGCAGAGCTCATCAAAGCCTTGTGCAGAGGCGAGCTGGACTCTCTTAGATAATTGCCTCCGAAGGTGGGCAACTTCATCGATCGCCGTCTGGAGCTTCCTTCGGTAGTCCTTTACTTGCCCGCTCCAGCCGACTTGATAGGCGTTGTAGTTCGCCTCAGCATCCTGCAGCTGCTTTTAAAGGTCGGAGAACTTCTTTGACTAGTCTCGATCGTGGTCGGCTTGTACTGTGACCCAGGACAAGCTCCCTTCCAACTGGCTGATCTTTTCCTGTGCGATCGCCAGCTCGACTTCAAGGGAGCTGATCTTGGAAGCCTGAGCCCAAGATCGATTGCTGGCTCATTTTCAGAGTTCCTCGAGCTCCGTCATGAAGTTGGCCTTCTTCTGGGTGAATTCCATGAGACCCTTTCTGTGGAGATCCTGAAGGCGAACAGCCTCTGCAGTGACTTCCGAATGGCTCTTCCTCAGTCGGTGAAGTTCATCTTCTAGCTTCTTGGATTTCTTCGTCAATTGACAAACTTTCCTTCTGAGGTCTCAGATCATCGACTTTAGAGGAATCCCCTGTGGCAGGGGGAGAGCTTCGATAGGGCACTGTCGTTGGAAGACAAAAGTGCCACGACTCAGATTAGTATAAGAAGATGAAAAGTAAAGAAAAGAATAAAAAAAATAAAAGAAGAGGGGGCCCTCTGTAAAGAAGGATCCAATTTCATTGATTAAATAATTTTCAAGTACAAGAGAATGAAAAAAAAAATCACCACAAAGAAAAAAATACAAAGCTAGAGGTTTCGGACCTCTGGGACAGAAGTAGAGGGACTCGACATCCTCGGAAGATCGTCAGCGGTGGCCGTGGCGGTCGACGAGATCCCAGCTAGAGGAGGACCGACAGTGACTTCGGATGGTCTGGCTTCGTTGTCGGATGCCTCATTCAGGAAGTCGAGATCCAGTTCGGGAAACCTCCCCGCTACCTTCTCTTGGCAGAGTTCGAAACCCTTAATGAAGGCATCCTGGCCGAACTGGACCTTTAGATCCTCCATCTCGGAGGAGGCCTTAAACTCCTCCACTGCTCGGGCCCCCGCCTTCGAGATCAAGGATGGAATCTATGCTTTTGGCTCAAAAACTTATGCCTTCAACTCGGAAGCCTGCACCTTCAGTTCAGAGATTTCGGCCTTAGCCTTTTTCTCTCCTCCTCCAAGGCGATCCTCAGATCGGACGAGGTTCGTCCCTCCTTTTTCAGTACCTCTTGGAGACTTAGGACCTCGGCGATCTTCTCCTCGAGGCGGGCGGCTCCAGCCAGGTGACCTTCCTCCGCCCGAGTTGCCTCCCTCTTGGCAATCTTCACCGCCTCGACGTTGACGACAAGCTGGTGCCCAATTTGCAAGAAAGGTCGGGAAGTCAATATAAAGGCTGAAAAATAAATCAAGTAAAGAAGCAAGAAGGAGAAAAATGATGAGTTAACCTTCTTCAAGGAAAGATCTCAGAGAGTCCTAGACACGCAACCCGAGATCAGCAAGGACGATCCTCTCGACGACCTCAGACAGAATGCACCCTTCGACCAGCCTCTTTATTAAATCCCTATTGTTGAAGGGGTTTTCCCTAAGGTCTTCCTCGGAGCCGCCAGCCCCCTCGATGGCAACCTTGCGACTGCGGCTCCTTCGGGCCAGGGTCTTCTTTCTCCTCCTCCCTTCGACCTCGAGTGCCCCCTCGAGATAGGCCTCTGGAGCGGGATCCTCGGCCGGGGGGCTCCTTGAAAGGGCTTGGGGGACTTCGAGTTCGGCATTGGAAGGGACTTCGACGGTGACGGCCACTGGAGCAGGCACGGCCGAGCTTGTCCCTTCTGTCCTGGCTTTCGTCACCGATCCCGAAGTCGAGGCATCTTTTCTCTTATGGGTCTTGAGACCCTGGGCTAACCTCCGAGCCACGCTTGTGTCCATATCTGCGATAAAAGAAGATCAACACGGCTCAAAGATGGAATAAGAGAAAGGGGAAGCAAAAAAATAAACTAGTACCGACAGGGTTAAGAGGACTCAGGCCGACATTGAACAAAAGTTGTTCCTTCAGAAGTTTGGGGAGGAGGGGGGCTCGATAGGCCTCGAGCTTTTTGGAGGCTTCGAGGTCGTCCCTTTTCAGGCTAGAAGCCCGACGGACGAAATCCCTCAGAGAGCCCTAAGGGGGTAATCCTAGCTCCAAGGTCGGGCATCGGACATAGAAGAACCTCTCTTTCCAGTTGTGGATAGAAGAAGGGGTGCCTTTCAGCAACCCCTTTCTACCAAACTGAAGGGAGAAGTACCACCAGCCCTTTACCGAGGGATGACGCTTGAAGGTGTAGAAATTTTTAAACAAAGAAAGAGTCAGCCAAACTTCAGCTAAACTACAAAGAGAAAGAAACCCTATCAAAAATCTAAAGGAGTTCGGCATGACGGAAACTAGAGAAATATTCAGAAAATGAAAGAGAGCGATGACAAAGGATGGTAGTGAAAGACGAAGTCCGGCACGGAAGGCTTTCTGGTACAGACAGAAGCAATCAGGAGGAGGGGCGCTAGCCCGGTCAGTTGGCCCGAGAAGCTCCAGCTCGTACTCTGGAGGAACTCCATACTGAATCCTTATCAGTAAGAGTTCATTCGGAGTCAAAGAGCCGGGGATGGTGTCTGACGCAAAGGCCAGACAAGGTTTGGTCCTAGGTATGGGTTCGCCTATGGTACAAAGACTTTGGGGAACTGGGGCTGACGAACTCCTAGAATTGCTAGAAGAAGAGATATCAGAAGATATTTTGGATCAAAGAGAAGCCACAAAATCCCAAAAAAATTAGAAAAAATAGCTAACAAGCCCTAGAGGAAGCTAAACGAACAGAATACGAAGAAGAAAGGATAGGAAAATGACAAAAAGTTCCGAAACTAACCTAGATTGGCCCCAGGAGTGCAAGAAGACGGCAAGGATGATGGAAGTCGACCCGGAGGATGCCTAAGGTCGAGAAGGATGCTAGAGGAAGTTGGAGCTCTCGAAGAGGAGGAGGGGAACCGAGAGATTCTCTCAGGCAAAGTGAAACCTCTGAAGGAGGATGTTGCCCAGCTATGCAACCCAAGAGGGGGGGTGAATTGGGTTTTAAAAATTTTAGGCTTAACTAATTACTTGTAAAAATTATATATCAAAAGCTTGATGAAT
The DNA here is from genome assembly GCF_000442705.2 of Elaeis guineensis. Taxonomy (NCBI): domain Eukaryota; kingdom Viridiplantae; phylum Streptophyta; class Magnoliopsida; order Arecales; family Arecaceae; genus Elaeis; species Elaeis guineensis. Next base: position 76,140,877 of record NC_025993.2, on the reverse strand, counting down.
GAGGAGAGAGACTTTAGTTTGAGATTAATTACTTAAAACAAGAATGCAAGGATATAATGGAGAATTAAAGAGAAACAATAAAGCATGCCACAAACACAATGATTTATAGTGGTTCGGTGCCAACCTTGCACCTACATCCACTCCCCAAGCTCCTACTTGGGAATTCCAATCCACTATACTTTGTATTCAACCCGAATACAACCGTCGGAAACTCTGACACTAGCTATCCCAAGCTAGTCCACTTGTTTCCCGGGTACAAGCCGACCCAATACACTCCGATTTCAGGTTCGGATCAACCTTTCCTTGTTTTGGAAACTCTCCAAAACAAAAACAATTACTCACAAGATAAAATCAGTTTAGAGCACAAATAAGTACAAGAATAGCTCCTTAAGTGAGCGAATATAACAATAAATACGCTTTACTCAAATGAAGAAGCCCTTCTTTGATTTCCTCAAAATGGATGAGAAAAGGAATAAAAGCTTGAGGAGTTGGTGAGCTTTGATTGAAGGCTTCTTGAAGGCTTTAAATGAACTCTTGAATGAGATTGAGAAGTTGGCTTGAGAAACCCTCTCTTGAATGCACTTGAATGCCCTCTTGAATGCTCTTGCTTTTCTCTTTTCAAATCTCTTGAATGCCTCTTGGATATTTGGATCTCTCTCTTTTTTATTTTCCACCTTTTGAAACCTTTTATAGCCTTAAGAGACAAGGGAAAACAAACTAGGCAGAAAAAGAGCCGTTAGAGCACAAAAAGCAGCATTAAAAAGCAACCAAATCTGGCCAAAAACTAGCCGTTACAGGCAAATCCCGTCATATGAGTCGACTCATGAGTCGACTCATGCCTCAGGGGTCGACTCATGAGTCGACCTCTGTTGCAAAGTCCAGAGATTTGATTTCTGGATTTTCTTGGCCCAAAATAGCAGAAGTCGACTCATGAGTCGACTCATGCCTTGTGGGTCGACTCATGAGTCGACTCACAGGTCGTGCCAAGCCAGAAAACCAGCGTGCCATGGCTAATCTTTGCGTGCCAATCAGCTCATAGTTTCATGAGTTGACTCATGAGTCGACTCATGAACTTCAAACCTTCATAACTCCAAAAATATAAGTCCAAAAACCATGAAACTTTCACCAATAGATTACATATCATTTGTTCTACACGATGATGCTATCAAATCAGAGTTTTGATGAAATTATGATTTTGCCCCTGTAGAGCATAAGGTCTTTTTCAAATAAAAAATATTTGTATCCCTTCAAACTGTTTTGTAGTCATCAAAATCAATCTAGGAGCAACAGAGGAGAACGTGTTTAAATAGACCCCGGGATCCGATGCAATAATGATTGTGGATCTCCTCTGGCCGGCCTGCACTCATCGCGTGTCCCACTCACCTTGACAGACTGTTGGAAATGGCTGGTAGCTGACAAAGTCATTATTACACCATACCTAGAGCCACGCTCCAGCGAGAATTCCAAAAAGAAGAAATCTTTTTCAAAAAGGCTCTAGTACCAGCGTGCCAAACATCAAAATATCTGGCAACCACTGAGTGCGAAAATCGAGGGGAGCAACTTCGATCGTGAGAATTTCTCTGTACTTCCTTCATTCGAAACCCGAACTCGAAACTAGGGAGACTGGTGTTGGGTATAAAATACCCCCCGATCGAAGTTTGTAAAAGACCGACCCTTTCAGGGCTCTTCTGGCTTCCGACCTTGTGTGTGGCGTCTCTCCGAACCTCCTCGACCGTCCGAACTTTTTCGATAATGAACTTCTGCATTCATCTACTGGGCCGCCCCAAAAGCTCTCTGGGCCTCACTGCCAGCCGACCTTCTACAGTAATCAACTATTCTCTGAATCCCTTCTGGATCCCAACCGAGCTCCCGCGAGAGCCGAACTTCTACTATGAGCGGTCTACTCTGAATTCCTATAGTGGGCTGTCTACCCCAGATATCTACTGTAAGCAAATTCCATTCGAGCCTCTACTGTAAATAAATTTCTTTCGAACTTCTATTACAGGTAGACTTCAGTCGAACTTCTTCGTAGCTGGATCCCAGACGAGCTTCTACCATGGGGCAGGATCCACCGGCCAGGTCGTTACTCCGAGCTCCCATGACAACCGATCTTCGACCGAGCTCCTACAATAAGTGGCCTCCTTTCGGCCTCCTGCAAGAACCAGACTCCATCCGAACTTCCACAGTGAATGCATTTCGGATAAGCTCATGCAAGAACCAGACTCCATCCGAACTTCCACAGTGGATGGATTTTGGACGAACTTCTGAAAGAATCAAACTCTGTCTAAACTTCCACAGTGGATGGATTTCGGACGAGCTTTTGCAACGGACGGGCTCCAGCAGCTGGATTTCTACAACGGTCGATCACCTCCGGATCCCTCAGACTCCTCCAGTAGACGAGCCTCCCCAACGCCATCCGAAGTCCACCACCGGCCGACCTTCCGCCAGATTCCTCATGAAATTGGACTCCTCCGACGGATAATCCCAGATGGACTTCCCTAGCAATTGGACTCCTACCAGACTTCGCCAATAGAAAGTCTTCATTCGAGTCTCTACAGCAGATGGTTCTCACCTGTAGCCTTAGCGCCCAAGGCCTCCGACAACAGTAGACTCATCAGCGACCTCGAAAGCATCCGAGCTTCTCCTAGATCGATGAGATAGAGAGCCATTCCGCTCCATCAGACATCCCAGCCGAGCTTCAACTGACAGATCTGAACTCTTTGACAAGCCACGATGAGGAGCTCTACCCTGCTCCACTCTCTGCAACGGATTCCACATGGCTCCACCACTCTCTGGCAACCCACGACGAGGGCCGCTACCCTGCTCCACTCTCTGTAATGGATTTCACACAGCTCCACCACTCTCTAGCAAGCCATGATGAGGGCCGCTACCTTGCTCTGCTCTCTGCAATGAATTCCACACGGCTCCACCACTCTCTGGCAAGCCACAACGAGGGCCTCTATCCTACTTCACTCTCTGGCAAGTCACGACAACGGACACCACTCTCCGTAACAAACTCCACGTGGCCCTGAACGGCCCCCGACGCCACTACTCTCTGTAACAAACTTTGTGTGACTCTGAACGGCCCACTACCAGATGGTTACAGACGTCGCTGTCAATCAGTTACGCTCTCCGTCTATAAATAAGGACCCTCAGATATATTTTTCTCTAAGCTCAAAACTTTATCTCAAAACTCTGCTAAAATTCTCACTCGAGCACTTTATTTCTGTTGAAGCAGAGTACTGGCTTGAGCATCGGAGGGTCTTGCCGGAGCACCCCCAACTCCGGTTTAGACTTCCCTTGCAGGTCCCGACGACGGTCGCGGTCATCTTGACTCCAGCAACTCCGGCTTCGATGGAATTCTGCACCAACATCATCAAAATGGATGTTCCAGCTCCTTGATGCTTGTTTTAATCCATAAATGGATCTATTCAGCTTGCATACCATGCTTGTTTTAATCCATAAATGGATCTATTCAGCTTGCATACTTGATTTGCTCTCCCACTAGAGGTAAATTCCTCTGACTGAGTCATATAGACTTCTTCCTCAAGATTTCTATTGAGGAAGGCAGTCTTAACATCCATCTGCCAGATCTCATAGTCATGGTATGCTGCAATAGCAAGCATTATCCGAATAGACTTGAACATAGCTACTAGTGAAAAGATCTTTTTATAATCAATACCTTATTTTTGTCTGAAATATTTTACCATCAGTCTGGCCATATAGGTCTCTACCTGGCCATCTGCTCCAATCTTCTTTTTGAAGATCCATTTGCAACCTATTGGGGTCACACCCTCAGGTGCATCAACCAAAGTCCAAACTTGGTTGGTATACATGGAGTCTATTTTGAATTTCATGATATTGAGCCATTTGTCAGAGTCACTACTCATGACAGCTTTCGAATAGATCGTGGGATCATCATTCTCAATGATGTGCAATGTATTGTCATTCTCAATGACAAACCCATACTTGAGTGGTACATTACGTACTTTACTTGACCTTCGGAGAGGAGGTGTGTGAAGTGGCTATGCCTCAACAATGGGCACATCTGGTTGAGAACTATTTTATGAATTCTGGATGGATTGTAAGTTTTGAACTTTCATAAGTTCAACAGACCTCCCACTGCCTCCTTCTTGAATAAACTCTTTCTCCAGAAAAATAGCTTGCCTACCAACAAACACCTTTTGTTGAGTAAGATTGTAGAAGTAGTATCCTATACTCTCCTTGGGATAATCTATAAACCTATATTTTTCTGATCTAGTATCCAGCTTATGTCCATCAATATTTTTCACATAAGCCGGGTAATCCCAAATCTTAAGATACTTAAGATTGGATCTTTTTTCTTTTCATATTTTATATGGAATGCTAGAAATAGATTCAGAAGATACTTTATTTAAGACATACATTGTGGCCTCGAGAGCATATCTCCAGAAGGATATCGAAAGATCTGTGAAATATATCATGGACCGCACCATATCTAATAAGGTGAGATTTCTTCTTTTCATAATTTTATTTAATTATGGAGTATAAGGAGATATCCACTGAGAGACTATTCTATTTTATTTTAAATAATCAAAAAACTCACTAGATAAGTATTCTAATCCTTGATCAGATCGAAGAGCTTTAATACTTTTATCAGTTTGTTTCTTAACCATTCTTTGATATTCTTTAAATTTATCGAAGGCTTCGGATTTGTATTTCATTAAATACACATATCTAAATCTAGACATATCATCAGTAAATATGATGAAATAAGAGGATCCACCTCTGGCTTGAGTTGATATTAGACTGCAAACATCAGTATGTACAAGGTCTAATATGTTACTTGGCCTTTCTCCATGTCTAGTAAATAGAGTCTTGATCATTTTTTTCATAAGACAAGATTCACAAGTTTTATATAATTCATAATCATAAGGATCAAAAAAATTATCTTTGTATAACTTATTAATTCTCGACTCATTTATATGACTAAGTCGGTAGTACCAGAGGTATGTGACATTCACATTCTCTCTCTTTCTTTTCTTCATATTATCAATATGAAGTACTTTATTATTAAGTGAATAAAACAAAAGATTATTATCAACAAAAGCACTTTCATAATATTCATTAGAAAAATATATAGAACAACTATTATTCTTTGCTTTTATTTCAAAACCTTGTTCCAATAACAATAGTATAGAAATAATATTTCTAACAATATTAGGGATATAATAATAGGTCTTGAGTTCCAAAATTTTGTCTGAAGGCAACTTCAAAATTTTGGTTCCTACGGTTTCGGCTTGAATGGACTCTCCACTAGCATCGAACAGCTCGAAGTCACCTTTATTCATACTCTTTATTTTCTGTAGACCCTACAATGATGTGCAAAGGTGTGAACCACAGGCAGTATCTAATACCCAAGAATTTAAAAATAAAGTACTTAATGATAAGTTAGTTTGTATCATATACAAATCTTTGATAATATTTGCTGATTTCATGGTTGCAATGTAATCCTTGTAATTCCTTTTCCAGTGGCCCTCCTTGCCATAGTGATAGCAAGTACCTTTGGTGGAGACCATCTTCGCCTTTTTCTTGGAGATGCCAGCCTTAGGGTTCATCTTTTTCTTAGAACCCTTCTTCACCTTCTTCTTGTTGATCTTATTGACAATAAGTATCAGAGCCTTTTCACCCTTGAAATGGCTCTCTATTATTTTCAATATGTTCAGTAGCTCTGGCAGGCTGATATTCAGTTTGTTCATATAGTAATTTATAACAAACTAAAAAAAAAAACTGAGAGAGACTGCAGGATCAAATCCTGGCTCAGTTCACCATCTATGGGAAAGCCCAGCTATCTCAAATGAGTGATCAAATCAATCATCTTCAAGACATGCATTTGCACAGTGGTGCATTCAGTCATGCGGGCATGGAACAACTACTTTAATATCTTATATCGAGCAGTTCGGCTTTGTTTTCTATATAACTCCTTAAGATTAAGGAGTATAGAGGGAACATTCATGTTCTCATGCTGCCTCTGAAGCTCGTCGCTCATGGAGGTAAGCATGATGCATTTGATAGTCACACTATTATCTTTTCACATCTTGTATGTGGCCCTTTCCTCCTTGAAAACATCTTTCCCAAGTGAATCTAGTACAAGTGTATCCAGAATATAAGAGACTTTCTCCTGAGTAAGAACAATTCTCAAGTTTCTTAACCAGTCCATGTAGTTAGGTTCGATCAATTTGTTTGCATCTAGTATGCCTCTAAGTGACAATGAGGATGCCATATGTGTAGTTAATCTATAATAACAAGAACACAATATAAGCGGATAACTCATGATGACATTCATAACTAAATTAGAACTTTTATCTATTTGTGTCTCTCACTATTTTATCGAACTTTATAGCCCTCGAGAAACATACTAATGTTTCTTAGTGGGGTTGAGAATCTTATTCTTCACAAACACCTTATGGATAGTACAACAAGTATTCATGGGTTCAAGAGTAGGTAACTCTTTACCAATTGTACCTCTACAATTCTCAATATTTTTCTCTTTGGCCTCTAGATCATATATAGCCTTATGGATAGTACAACAAACTATAGTGTTCTAGTTAAGTTGACCTTTCAATCCCATATGGTCATACTTAAACAATGCTGCCCTTATGGATAGCACAATAAAGCAACACTATTGAAAATATGCTATAAGCATCAAAATGCAGTTGGTCAACATCATATCAATTTCTATAGTAAGCCTTGTGGATAGCACAATAAGCTCACTAAGATCTTGACATACTCTATTGACTAAGTTTGAATGAAGGCCCTTGTAATATCTACATCACTGAACAATCTAAGTCCAAAATTCAATAAGACCAAATTGGCTAGGTCAGTAGGTGGGAGGATCTCTGTAGCTTTTCTTAGACACTAACAAAATTGGACAGGCTAGCATATGGACCTAATTATAAAATCACTTTTCACACTTTTCTCGACACCAATTAGTCAAAAGAATCTAACTTTTGATTTGAAAGTGAATCCCGACATTACAACTTAATATAATTTTTAAGAGGATCTTTGAATTGGTCTCGGTACATCCTAACTATGACTACATAAAATATACTTTACATATTATACAATTCGACATGAAATCATGAATCACAATAGCAATCATATAATTATGCCAAAAATCATATAAGGGTGCAATTCAAGTCATAACATATGACAAGCAAAATTGAAATAATAAAGCAACCCTAATCATATTAGGCATGCATGACACCCTTAACCATGTATCGATTTAAGCATCATACTATCATGATAATATAAATTTTAAATTATCATAAATTCATAATTTTAATAACTAAAATTTAAAATCATGGTACATATAAAGTCAAAAATATTTTTTGATTTTAAAGATTGATGCTAAAAATCGAAGCAATATTCTTGGCAATATATGAACAAGAATAATTCTATTCAACTACTTTGCACTTGTTTGATCGAATTAGACAAGGGTGGCTCTGATATCACTGTTGAGTTTTGACCACACAGTGAAAAATAATTTTTAAAATTTTAAAATCAAACAAGTCAATAGCTTTAACATATAAAACTATCGAGTTGAAATCTAAACCCTAGAATCACCTTGCCGATGTCGATCAAAAAAAAACAAGCATGCAAAAAGGGATAGAATTTTTACATTCACCAAAATGATAGTGTGGTACATTGGTGATCTTCATGAAACTTCAAAGTAGAAGCCCTCCAATGGTGATCCATACGAAAGTTGGCCAAGATCCTTCCTAACTGGTGCACCGCCGTAGCCTTGTCTTCTTAAGAACACTATCAACTTCGAACTCAAAGGAACGATCATGCCAAAGCCCAGTCACCTCTAAATTTATCACCAAGATCATGCCAAGAAGACACTCTTTAGATGTCCCACAACTTAGGATTTAATTTTTGGCTCCAACACATGAAAAAATCAAATCCTAGGGCACACTAGCAACACTTGCTAATTCTCTCACCACCCTTCTTACAACTTTTGCCACTTAATTTCTCCTTGCCTTTTTCTCATATTTTTTTCAAAATTTTCTATCTTGTTTACATGCCACTTATCTCTAGTTTCAATACAAAATCTTAACACTTGGGCCATATGGGACATCCCATATATATAAGGGACCAAGAGATGTGTGATGGGATCAAGGGGTGCCAACCTTTGGCACTCTACTTTCTCACATGGTGAATAAATTTATCATGTGAAATTATGATGCAAGATAGCCTTCACCTAGAAGGACTCTCCCTCTTCTATGTGTCATAAAAATCTCATCTTAAATTGGTGACAAATCATAGGAATTCTGGTTGATCATTTAAGGCAACACATTAAGATAAGAGTCTTCATGAAGAAGGACTCTTCATCTTCACATGCTAAAATGAGTGGGGCGGCATTTATCTTTTAGTGTAGCATCTAGTGGGTGCAGAGGAGTCCTTCTCCACTTGAACTTGTTTCAAGTTGGATAAGAATCCAATCAAGATAGATCCAATCCCATTAGGTCAAAGACAACTGGTCTAGGTTAGCTCAAACACTTTGATCTAAACCAATTTAGGAACTTGGGTTAATACAATATGCTAGCATATCAAATTAGTCCTCAAAATTTATATTAAATTCTAATTAAATTAGATCAAGACTAAATCTTAAAGTATGTGATCTATTGGGTTCTAAATCTAGCTAACAGTGAACCAAGACTTTCGATGTAACCCCAATTTGATCAGATTAGGTCACCCAAAGAGTCCCAATCAACTAAGACTCTTCTTAATTGATTTCAGAATTAAACTCTTTCAATTCTGATGAGTCTATAAGTCAAGATTGATATCTAGCAATATATCATGACTATCCAAAAGATTTAAAATTTTGATAAAAAAAATATCATATCCTTCAGTGACAAGTTACCGTATAATTCAATCCTTCAGTCAATCAACATTCCAGATGAGCTGTGGGTATGAAAATATGTCAAACCCAATCACTTATCTTTATGTATCTCGATCAGAAGGTGATGATTCAATTGATGATATATTAAATTTTTTTTGTCTAATTATCATCCTGCTTTGGCCAAAGACTTCTAGAATCATCGATCTATGAGATCACATAGGATGTTCGCTCCCCTTATTAGGAGTGACTGATCCCTTATTGATCACTCACAATCTCCATGCATATTTTATCACATCTAGAATACCCCATACAAGGATCAAAGAATCAAGTTAGGAAGTAAACCAAAATATGGATCCATGCACACAAGGTACCATGGTGATCTCAGGTCAAAGGATTACTTACACAACTCCCACTAGAGAATCATTAGTTGACATGTAAATAAGACTCCATCTGATATTCTCTCATAGGTCTGTTCAATGATATCATTCTCTAATGAGTACCCATATCCTTGTATTAGTGTCACCACACAAGTGATTGTGAGATCAACCACCCTCATTTCTGAGCATATATAGGACATGCCAGTCTTATCAGTATCATTGATCTCTGACTCAATGAACCAATGACTAAAAATATTTTAAGTCATGGCTATCAAAGATTTAGGTCTCACTGGCATGATCTCATCATGGCTCTAAAACTATTGTTCGGACCTATGAGGTTCATTATAATCTTAGAACAATAAGATGTAGCATACAATGAAATAAAAATATCTATTTTATTAATAAATTACGTCAATTACATGAGTCTGGAAGATAAATTATGGAAAATACCCTATCGGATCCTGTATGCGATTAGCTTGTAGGGCATCATTCTTTCACCGTTCGTGCTCCAGGACTATTTTGAGCTTTCGATGCCAGCTATCAAAATTTGATTCTATCAATTTATCACTCTCTAATAGTGATCGAAGCGACAAGGTGGTGGCCATAATTGTAAAAAGAAAATAAAAACTTAATTAGTATATAAATTGATTAAGCCTAAAGATATGAATTTTAGTCTAAAGATTTTTTCACTATTTTATTCGAATTAATAGCTTGTACCTCCAATTCAAAGAATTACACTAATTCTTTGTGGGTACTAGAATCCACATGGACTACACATGGGCTTGAGTATGGCTCAGCCAACTCCTGTGCACCTATGGATAGGTTTTTAATCAATTATTTTATCAAATAATTTTTAGTATTAAATTTTGCCCCATACACCTTTTCAGCAGGCGTGTGGCACCTCCACTGAAAGTTCTGGTTGGGTCCAACTTTTAACATGCTAGAGTTTAGTGCATCTAACAAACGAGTGATCAGGCCTAAGTATCGCTCAACCAACCTGACTATCATTAGAAAGGCACAACTAAATCAACATATTATGAATGATAATTTCGACAGCCAGATGAGCACCAGACGTGTGGTTCCTCCAATGATCATATAAACTGTTGGACCCATTATCATCTAACTTAATAGGAGGCTATGATCTAGTTATCACTATACCTATTTCATTTTTAGAGACCTAACAATTTTAGAGGATTTAATTAGTTGAATTGAGAGATAAGAAAAGACTTGATCAGTTAATCTTAATCCTCCCACTAACTTTACCAAGTTAGATTAAAGAAGATTAGGCATAAACTGGTCCAGCCAACTAGTCATAAATCCCCCACTGACTTCACCAAGTTATGAAGAGGACTCAAGACAAGTTAAACTAGGGGCACCTAAATCACTCATACTGATTTCTTAGTTAGCATGGGTCAACCCCAATCATTAAGTGATCTAATTAAAATATGATTCACCATGTTGGTTAGATAAGTGAGATTGATGGAAGGGATATGCCATTAACTCGTCATAGATTCAATCTATGCGAATAGCTCCCAATTAATGACCACCGATCAAAGTTGCCATACTTACCTTAAACACCAACTGGTTAGTCATTTTCAATTTGATCAACTTATAGACTAGGGTTCGACCATGGAGCTATGATCAAAGTCCATATTGGTCTAATCAAAGATATGGACTTGACCAACTACAACTATTAAAATTGATCAAGAGAAGAAATTGATCCAATCAGAATTAACTTTTAATTAGATTTGATCAATTACTAACATGATCCATTATCAATGATTTCTAACCCTAGATCTAACCCAGTTAAATAGACTTAACTCGATGTAACCCATTAACCCATGAATTATGAAATTAATGCTTTAGATCTTTGATTCTCAAATCTAGATCGCTTAATTCTTAATTAAGTTTTGGACTGACATAGATTCGGATTTGGTGTTTGAAAATAATTTTCAATTTTATAAAATATTTTTACAATCAATCATCTAATGATCAAAATACTAATTTTAAATCTAGTATATATTATTTCAAATCTAAAATAAAGTTTTAAATTTTTTTTCATTATTCATCATCATGAAAAAGATTGCGCAACACCTCTATACGCCATAAGAGATCCCATCGAATGGTTAAATAGAGTTGCAAAATCCTAATTTCTCCTATGACCGGATGGCCATGAAAAATCTATCCAATCAGATTACTATACTACTCAAATTCTAAATTAATTTTTTAGATCTAATCTAAATAATTAAAATCAAATTTTATAAAGATCAGTACAAACTAGGATAACTTTTGCACTGTAAGGGGTAAACCTTACAGCAGGATAACCTTATATCAATTTATGTGATCAAATCTATAATTAATTTTACATCTATATATCATATATCAGATCTAATTTAAATTAAATCATAGATCTAAATACATGTAATATTAGGTTATATGCAAAAAAATTTGTCATAAGAAACCATGCTTTGATACCAATTGAAAGAAAAATGGACAGTTCAAAGCATGTATTTTTAAAAATTTATATAAAAAAATAAAAGATTAAACACTTTAATCTTCTAAACATACCTTAGATTAGATCTAACTAACCAATTAAGGATCTATGATATAAAAAATTTATATATAAAATCTAATATAAAATAAAAAACTGCATCGATCATATTGATACCCTAAATCTGATCTAACCTTTAGATCACATCGGTTGAGTTCAAAACTCATCACTTTTTCATGGGTCAATGATCTCTACTACTGGTAGGTATAGTACAAAGCTCTCACTAATGCTGAGCAGCCGCATGATCGTCCGTCCTCTACAGATCATCCACTGGAAGCCTTAATCAGATCTTTCTTCATGGGAGTGCTAGCTCGCATCGAAAGTTCTAAATGGCTGATCCAAGCTTCTTTGTTTGGATCTTCCGAACTCCTCCAGATCAGAAGATGAAGCTTTACAAGGAGATGGTGGTGTGGAAGATTGAACAAGAATCACTCTTGTATTTTTCTTCTTATAAAATCTAGAGTTGAAATCCTAGACCTTACACCACACGCCCGAGAGGAAGAACACTTCCTCTATTTCTTATGCACGGAAGACCAACCCACTCTCAACTTTTCATGCCCCAACTCTTTGGTTTCTCATACCAAAAATTACTTCTGATCTTGCACAAAATTGATCCTTTCTTAAGGGTGGCATTCCATGGAAGATAAGGATAAGAAAAAGGTAGTTTCGGTTCAATTTCAAATGTTTGTTGATTCTTATCACCAATTCAAATCAAATTTGAATTAAATTTTAAACCAAACTTTATCTTTATCTTATAAACTTAGAGAGGGGTTGATTAACATCAGAATGATACAAAAAATCTCATGCAAAAATACTTTATGCATGGAGAAAAGTGATGGTGTGAAGAGAAGAGTCCAACTCAATTTGGACTCTAGATTTTCATTCAAATTCAAACCCATTTGAACTCAAATTTAAACCAACCAATTTTTAATTAAAAAGAAATCATATGTGGATATGGAAATGCTTCTAGGCATATAAAAAATTTACATAAAAATTTTTTCTCGCATGAAGAATAAGAGAGCGCAGATAAAAGAAGTGCAAGGGATTTGAATTCGAATTATTTTCTCATTCAATTAGATTCTTAACCCAACCAAATTAGGTTAGATCCAATTAGATCTCTAAATCTAATCTAATTAGATAGTAAATAATTTTAATTAAATTTTGATCAAATCAAAAATTAATCAAGCTCAAGTTCTAATCAAATCAGGAATCGAATACCTTTAGCGATTAGGTCATCTTATAATCTAATCGGATCAAACCAAATTGAATCCAATTTAATTAGATTTGATTCAAATCTTAATACTCAATCAAATTGATCTAATTAATAATCTAATTACTAATTAATCTTCTTATAATTCATTAATAATTAGCAAATTAATTTAATATAATTTTTGTATAAGGTTAATCATCAATTGAGTTGACTGTTTTATCCTAGAATGATTCTTAATCATCGATCAGCCATATGATCAGTCAGAAATTTTTTTTGAGTGTGACCCCATAGGTTCAAATCTAAATCAGTAGTATAGAAATAATTTTTTTATATCAATCAAAGTAACCATTTAGTAATGATACCCGACGTCCGGATAGATCGAAAGATTAAGAAGCATCATTCAAGAACCTATTGGTATATGGTTACTATATAATTTATCTCTTTGATCCAAATTCTCAAGATGACCTAGGGTTTAACTATCAACCCTGATATGGTCATCCATATTGTATTTTAATTTTCAAAATCCATCACATGGATTATCCCAATCAAGATTTTACTGAATTAAAATATACTAATACATTAACTCCTACTTATTCGGAGGGGTCAATTCCATCTTGACTCACACATCGACTTTTCAAGTACTTGACTGTACCCAAAAATCTTTCATCACTAAATTAAAAATTCAAATAGTCTGACACCAAAGCACAGTGAGTTGCTTGCAAGTCACCGTGGTGATCTCAAGTCGGAGGGGCACCTATACCCATATCCTTTACGAGCTACTCTTAACAGCAGAGTGCTTAGCAATTGATCACGTTCAGTGAGATGTACTCCTACATCTCACTTGCATGCCATGCCAGTGTCTCTATATTCCTTGGTTAAGAGGATAACTAACGTATATGGCACACAACGACCTATACTTGATATAGCTATCGTCCTAATAATAGTATATCATTTGATCATGAATTTAAGGCTTAAGGACTAAATGATATATCCTCCTATATCGAGTCAAATAGTCCTAAGAACTTCATCACATAACAGGAATTCAAAATAAGATGTACACAGTGATGAAAAAATTAAATAATATTTATTAATTCAATAATTCATATACAATTACAATAATAAGCTCAACCATCAACAGACTGACGATTAACTCTGGGACATAATTCTCAATAGTATTCACCCAGGATCAACCTGGAACAATCCTCTTTGAGATTGATCTTTCTTCTCCAAGAACGATCACCTTGTGAATCTGAATGAAATCTGGATCATGATCAACTCCTTGATCTTTTTTTTTTCTTCTTTTCTTGCTCTCCTTCTCTTGGTTATGCTACAACCAAGCTCTAGAAATCAGCCACAAAGAGGTGCCGCCCAAGCTTCCTTGAAAGTGGAGATGATGGACACCCAAACCCCTTTGGGCATTGGAAACAAGAAGGAGAAGAGGGAGAGGCGTGGAGAGCTCTTAGAAGGCATGTGGGCTGCTGAAAATCTAATACTTAGAGCCTTAGAGATGGCCCCTTTAAATAGGCAAAAGATTTGAATTCTATTCAAAACCAAATAGTCCTTTAATACAAGTCCTACTTACATTAGGAATTCTTATTGCTTTAGATTTTTGATCACCTCTAGGAGATCCATGAGGCACCAACTCTTAGTGCCTTTTAACCCACTTTCTCACATACTATATGGGGCTTAGGAGATGTCCCTTGCTGGTCCCATATGCCCTCATCCAATTAGGCATGCTCAACTTGATCAAATCAAGTGGTGCCCCATGCAAACAATCAAAAAATTTGATTAAGGATTTGAACCCTTAGTGCATATGATCCAAAACCCTAGACACCTAACAATTGAAGTCCAATGAATCTAATTTATTTAGATTATTAGTATATAATTAATTTGAATTAATCTTATCAAATAAAAAATTTAAGTGCAAAGAAAAAATTGGGTTCAACTATGTGCTAACAAAGTTATCCTAAACCCAATAGGATTTCTCTAAACCCAATTGAGACTTTATTAGCCCAATTGCTTATTTTAGATCTAATTCTTTTGTTATGTGATCCCATAGGTTCAATTCTATCTGAAAGTAAGATATACCATGATCTCTATCATAGTATCATTGAAACTCTTTTCAATAGATCGGAACGATTCCACTTTAACTCATTAAGGATTGTTGATCCTGAGTAATCTTAGTGAGCTCTCACAATCCACCAGCGATACCTTGCAGTATGTAGTGATAATCTAGTATAACCGAAATAGAACCTTAAGGTGTAGTTCATATGTGATTCAGTCTCTCTATCGTGAGTCCCAACTAGATGGCAAGTCATGGATAAATCGTCAAACCTCATCATCAGTCATATGATAGATTCGATTAGCTCTAGTCCAATTATGATCTTCATGAAAATTTTTTTCTATTAATCATACTACTATAGCCACAGACTCTCGAACTTAGCCTCTCAAATCTCATAGGACTATCTTTCTATCTAAATCGATAGATTTTATCTAGATGTGCACCCTACTCCTATAGTGGATCAACTGTCACCAATATCCACTATAAGAACTCATCGAGACCATGTTTATGTATCAGTGAAACTTCAGCAGTCTTACTACGAGCAATCGTGCCATTGCAGGTCAAAAAACCATTCATACAACTACAGTATCAAGACGATCACTGAAGATTGAGTAGAAATCCAAGTGATCTCTCGTATAGCCATGCTCAGTACTAGTTGTTCTCTAACAACTACCCACACTCATCACTTAGTGTCTCTACACTGTAGATCAGAGACTCATTTTTCCTAAAAGAAGCAATCTGTGTGTCAATCTATTTGGATCAATCACCATTCTCATGATAATACTATGATCAGGAGCATTTAGAAAGTAATTATATATGTCTCTAATTCTCAACTCTTTAAGAATATGTATCGAAGTATTAATTTCATAGATTATTCAAGGATACATCACACTTAAATAAAAATAATTTTTTTTATTAATCAAATCAATATTTTAAGTATAAAATTATATCCTAGATATATTACAATGTGTCAGCCATTTTGACTTCTAGAACAAATATCTAACAATCTCCCACTTGGACTAAAGCCAATTGGCCACTAATCTAAGTCCCATCTTCTCTAGATGGACTTTCATCTTTAGCTAATTCAATTGCTTTATCAGTAGATCTGCCACATTACCCATAGAGTCTACTCTTCACACCTCGACATATTTTTTTTCAAGGTAGTCGTGTAATATATGGAACCACTATTTGATGTGCTTTGATTTTTTATGAGACTTCAACTCCTTAGCAAGTGTTATGGCTTTATTGTTGTCGTAACAAAGTGGTATGGCATTCGATGTCATAAGTCCAAGCTCTGCAATGAATTGCTTGAACCACAAGCCTTCTATTGCAGCATCCGAAGCAGTGATATATTCAACTTCTGTGGTCGAATCCATTATGATGGGTTGCTTGAAAATTCTTCTAGCTAACTGTGCCACCATTGCATATGAACACATATCCTGACATAGACTTTCAATCATCAGGATCAAACATGAAGTCTGAATCAGTATATCCCTCGACTTGCAACTCAGAACCTCCTCTAAAGATCAAAAATAAATCTTTAGTTCTTCTTAAGTACTTAAAGATATTTTTCATAGCTATCCATGCTCCTCATCTAGATTCGATTGATACCTGCTTGCGATAGTCACACTAAGGATAATATCAGGATGAGTACATAGCATGGCATACATGAGGCTCCTTATGATCGAGGCATAAGGAATCTTACTTATGTGCTGAACTTCCTAAGATGTGATCAGACACATCATCTTAAAAAGATAAATACCATGTCTAAGAGGTAAAAATCTTCTTTTAGAGTTTTTCATGCTGAACCTTTTCAGCACTTTCTCTATGTATAGCTTTTGTGATAGGCATAGCATCCTTTTGGATCTATCCCTATAGATGTTTCTTCTAAGAATATAGGATGCTTACCCTAAGTCTTTCATAAAAAAATTTTTCAACAATCATCTTTTGACCAAGGTCAGCATGAGAATATTGTTGCTCCTAGATTGATTTTGATGATTACAAAGCAGATTGAAGGGATACAAATATTTTTTTATTCGAAAAAGTCTTTATGCTCTTCAGGGGCAAAATCATAATTTTACTAAAATCCTGATTTGATAGTATCATTTGGTAGAACAAATGATTTGTAATCTATTGGTGAAAATTTCATTGTATTTGGACTTATATTTTTGAAGTTATGAAGGTTTGAAGTGCATGAGTCGACTCATGAGTCAACTCATGGCACAATGAGCTGATTGGCACGCAAAAATTTCCCTTGGCACGCTGGATTTTTGGCTTGGCATGACCTGTGAGTCGACTCATGAGTCGACCCACAAGGCATGAGTCGACTCATGAGTCGACCTCTGCTGATTTGGGCCATAAAATCCAGAAACCAAAGTCTCTGGTCTTTGCAACAGAGGTCGACTCATGAGTCGACCCCTGAAGCATGAGTCGACTCATGAGTCGACCCCTACGACGGAAATCGTCTGCAACGGCTAGTTTTTTGCCCGTTTTAATTGCCTTTTATGCTCCCTAAAAATGCTCTAACGGCTCTTTTTCTGCCTAATATGTTTTCTTTTGTTTCTTAATGCTATAAAAGGTTTCAAAAGGTGAAAATACAGGAGATATACAGGAGATCAAAAATATACACGAGGAGATCAACGAAATACACAAAAGAAAAAGAGAGGGGATCCACAATCCACACAAGAGAGACAAGAGATCTACAATATACACGAGAGATTGTGAAAGAGAAAAGCAAGAGTGTTCAAAAGGGCATTCAAGAGTATTCAAAGAGAGAATTTTTCAAGCCTATTTTTCAACCTTGATCAAGAGCTCTTTCAAAGCCTTCAAGAAGTCTTCAATCAAGTTCATCTTCTTCTCAAGTGTTCATTCAACTCTTCATCCACCTTGAGAAAATCCAAAAGGGGATTCTTCATTTGAGTAAAGTATTTTTATTGTTATATTCGCTCATTTAAGGAGCTACTCTTGTACTTATTTGTGCTCTAAACTGTCTTACTCTTTGTGAGTAATTGTTCTTATTTTTGGAGGGTTTCCAAAACAAGGAAAGGTTGATCCGAACCTGAAATCGGAGTGTTTTGGGTTAGCTTGTACCTGGGAAACAAGTGGACTAGCTTGGGATAGCTAGTGTCGGAGTTTTCGATGTTTGTATTCGGGTTGAATACAAGTATAGTGGATTAGAATTCCCAAGTAGGAGCTTGGGGAGTGGATGTAGGTGCAAGGTTGGCACCGAACCACTATAAATCCTTGTGTTTGTGGTGTGCTTTATTGTTTCTCTTTATTTCTTTATTATATCTTTGCATTCTTGCTTTAGAAATTTAATCTTGATTTAAAGTCTTTCTTCTCATTCATCAAGCTTTTAACAAATACCTTTCATAAGTAATTAGTTGAGCTTAAAATTTTTAGAAACCCAATTCACCCCCCCTCTTGGGTTGCATAGCTGGGCAACAAGTGGTATCAGAGCCCGGTGCTCTAGCCCTTCTTTGATCTAACAATCAAAGAGCCAAAGATCTATGGCAACCCATGTCGGTACTTCTCTAGCCGAGGGGCAATCTACAAACCGACCTCCACTTTTCAATGGGTCAAATTACACCTATTGGAAAGCTCGGATGAAGATATTCATACAAGCACTCGACTATGATATGTGGAGTATCATAGTGAATGATCCTCACACACTCACCAAGATTATAGATGGTGAGGAGTCAACTAAACCCGAGAAAGAATGGGATGAGGTTGATAAGAAATTGGCACAATTAAATGCTAAAGCTATGAATGTTCTTTATTGTGCACTAGATGCAAATGAATTTAATCGTATTTCTACTTGTGCATCTGCTAAAGAAATATGGGATAGGTTAGAAGTAACCCATGAGGGAACAAATCAAGTAAAAGAGTCTAAAATAAACATGCTTGTGCATAAATATGAATTGTTTAAAATGGAGCATGATGAGTCCATAACTGCTATGTTTACTCATTTTACTGGTATAATTAATGATTTGAAGAGTCTTGGCAAATCTTATACTAACAGTGAGCTTGTAAGGAAGATTCTCAGGTCATTGCCAAGAACTTGGGAAGCCAAGGTGACTGCCATCCAAGAAGCAAAGGACTTGAACACTCTACCTCTAGAAGAGCTTCTTGGATCCTTGATGACTCATGAACTTAACATGAAGCAACATCAAGAGGATGAAGTCAAAAAGAAAAGAACCATTGCCCTCAAATCCACAGCTTCGCCTGATGATGAAACGGATGACACTGAAGATGAAGAACAGGATGAAGAGATGGCACTCATCACCCGGAGATTTAAGAAGTTTCTAAGAAAAAGGAAACAGGGGATGAGAAAGAAGTTCACAAAAGGGGAACAAAGCAAAGAGAAAGAGAAAGATCAACCCCTTATATGCTACGAGTGCAAGAAGCCGGGACATTTCAGATCCAAATGTCCACAACTGAAGAAAGGTCCCAAAAAGTTCAAAAAGAAAGCAATGATGGTGACTTGGAGTGCGAGTGATGACTCAAGCTCCGATGAGGAAACCTCAACAGAACAAGCCAACCTGTGCCTTATGGCACACGAAAATGAGGTAACTTCTGAATCCACTAGTGAATTTACTTTTGAAGAATTGCATGAAGCATTCTATGATTTAATTGATGAATTAAAAAAACTAGGGATGAAAAACAAAGAACTGAAATTGGAAAATCAGTCCTTAGTGAAACAACCTGAAAACCTTTCAATTGAAAAATCCACCTTGATTCAAGAAAATCAAAGCTTGAAGAATGAAATTAACAAGCTAAAACCTATAGTAGATAAGTTCACCTTAAGTTCAAACAAACTAAATATGATTCTTGATAATCAAAAAGCTGTATATGATAAGGCTGGACTTGGCTATAACCCCTTGAAGAAACAAAAATTTCTGAAGAATATTTATGAAAATTATTCAAGCAACAAGGCTACAAATATTACTTGTTTCAAATGTGGTAGAATAGGACATAAATCATACACATGCCTTAATAACAAATATGCAAACACAACTATAAAAAAAATATGGGTTCCAAAAGGAACCATTTTGACTAACCTAAAAGGACCCAAGAAAGCTTGGGTACCTAAGACAGAAACTTGACCTTTGCTTGCAGGTGTGTCTAGCATCCCAAGAAGGAAACAGGAAATGGTATCTTGACAGTGGATGCTCGAGACACATGACTGGTGATGAATCATAATTCATCACGCTTGATGCTAAGGATGGAGGGATGGTCACCTTTGGAGATAATGGCAAAGGAAAAATCATCGGGATAGGTAACATTGGTATCACTCCCTTCAAATACATTGAAAATATTTTGTTAGTTAAAGGTTTAAAGCATAACTTACTTAGCATTAGTCAATTTTGTGATAAAGGGTATAAAGTTGTTTTTGAATCATCTGTTTGCATTGTGACTAGTCCTATTAACGATGGCATTAAATTTATAGGACATAGGCATGGCAATGTTTATATGGTAGATTTGAATGATTTAGCCAAATTAGACATGCAATGCCTAGTATCCTTGAATGCTAAAATTAATGAGACTAGTTGGCTGTGGCATCGTAGACTTGCACATATTAGCATGCATTCTCTTTCAAAATTAATTAAGAAAGAATTAGTTCTTGGTTTGCCAAAACTGAATTTTGAAAAGGATAAAATTTGTGATGCATGCCAATTAGGTAAACAAACTAGAGTTTCATTTAAATTCAAAAATACTGTTTCAACTTCTAGACCTTTAGAGCTCTTGCATATGGACTTATTTGGACCAACTAGAACCACTAGTCTAGGAGGAAAACGATATGGCTTTGTAATTATAGATGATTACTCTCGTTTTACTTGGATTTTCTTTTTGGCACACAAAAATGAAACTTTTCATATATTCACTAAATTTCACCGAAAAGTCACTAATGAAAAAGGGTTTTCAATTCAAAATATTAGAAGTGATCATGGAACTGAATTTGAAAATCAAAATTTTGAAAATTTTTGTGATGAAAATGGAATTGGCCATAACTTCTCTGCTCCTAGGACACCCCAACAGAATGGGGTAGTTGAAAGGAAAAATAGAACCTTAGAAGAAATGGCCCGTACCATGCTTTGTGAAAGCAACCTTCCAAGATATTTTTGGGCGAAAGCAATTAACACAGCATGTTACATTTTAAATCGTGCTTTGATTAGACAATTTTTAAAGAAAACCCCCTATGAACTTTGGAAAGGAAGAAAACCAAATATTGCATATTTTCATATTTTTGGTTGCCGATATTTTGTATTAAATAATGGCAAAGAAAGACTTGGTAAATTTGAAGCAAAATCAGATGAAGCAATCTTTCTAGGTTACTCCTCTACTAGTAAAGCATTTAGAGTTTTCAACAAAAGAACTTTAGTAGTTGAGGAGTCCATACATGTTGTTTTTGATGAATCTAACGATCTTCCTTCAAGAAAGAATGAGGGTGTTGATGATGCAGATCCACTAATAGAAGGTATGAAGGAGATCTCTCTGAAAGATTCAGCAACTCCAGAAGACAAGGATCAAGAAGACAAACAAGATGAGAGAGGTGAAGAAATTCAAGAACAACTTCAAGGTACAAATGACCTACCCAAGGAATGGAGGTATGTTCACAACCACCCTAAGGAGTTAATTATTGGTGATCCTATGCATGGGGTAAAAACCCGTTCTTCACTTAGAGATGTAGTTAATCATTGTGCTTTTGTATCTCATCTTGAACCTAAAACTTTTGAAGAAGCTGAAAATGATCATAATTGGATTAATGCAATGCAAGAGGAACTTAATCAATTTGAAAGAAATAATGTTTGGACCTTAATATCAAGATCTAAAAATTATTCAATAATTGACACAAAATGGGTCTTTAGAAACAAATTAGATGAGCATGGAAATGTAATTAGAAATAAAGCAAGACTGGTTGCTAAGGGATATAATCAAGAAGAAGGAATTGATTTTGATGAAACCTTTGCAACTGTTGCTAGATTAGAAGCTATTAGACTTCTACTTGCATATGCTTGCTTTATGAAATTCAAATTATTTCAAATGGATGTTAAAAGTATATTTTTAAATGGTTTTTCAAGAGGTAATGTAGATACAACCCTCTTTATTAAAAGAAATCAAAATGATATGCTAGTTATACAAATTTATGTTGATGACATAATTTTTGGGTCTACTAATGAATCCCTTTGTCAAGACTTTGCCAAGCTTATGCAGGGGGAGTTCGAGATGAGCATGATGGGAGAACTCACCTTCTTCCTCGGACTCCAAATTAAACAATCAAAAGAGGGAATCTCCATCACCCAAAGTAAGTACACCAAGGAACTACTCAAAAGATTTAGAATGGAGAACTGCAAACCAATTGGCACACCAATGAGTCCCTCATGTAAGCTTGACAAGGATGATGAAGGTAAATGTGTAGACTTAAAATACTATAGAGGTATGATTGGCTCATTATTATATTTAACTGCAAGTAGGCCTGATATCATGTTTAGTGTTTGTTTATGTGCTAGATATCAATCTAATCCTAAAGAATCTTATTTGAATGCTGTTAAAAGAATCCTTAGATACTTAAATGGTACTCAAACTCTAGGGTTATGGTACTCTAAGGACTCACAAATTGATTTATTAGGATATTCAGATGCTGATTTTGCTGGATGTAAATTAGATAGAAAAAGCACAAGTGGAACTTGCCAATTTCTTGGAGTTAACCTAATCTCATGGTTTAGCAAGAAACAAAATTCGGTGGCACTGTCTACGGCTGAGGCCGAATACATTGCAGTCGGAAGTTGTTGTGCTCAAATCTTGTGGATTAAGCAACAACTCGAAGACTTTGGAATCAAACTTAATGAAACACCAATAAGATGTGACAACACAAGTGCCATAAATCTATCTAAAAATCCAATTCAACACTCAAGATCCAAACATATTGAAATAAGACATCATTTTATAAGAGAACATGTTCAAAACAAAAATATAATTCTTGAATATGTTTGCACTGAAAATCAATTAGCTGATATCTTTACAAAGGCCCTTAGTGAGGATAGATTCTGTGAAATTAGGAGAAATCTAGGAATTCTAGATCCATATGCCTAAATTTTTCTCAATTTCCAAGAATTGATGTCAAAAATTCTTAGAGCTCAATTTTCAACATCTATCCTGGTCCCAAAAGCTCAAGTTTATCATTCTAAAAATTTATCTTTGAGCAGAACTCCTTCTCCCAAAATTTTAATTTTTTTTGGAATTTATTCATATTTTTTTCTGAATTTCTAAACTTCATGAGTCGACCCCCATGAGTCGACTCAATGGCAAACTTGTTATTTCCTCAAACTTCCCACGGGCTCATTGTTTTTATACAGGATCCTGTTCGTGAGCCGACCCATCCTTTCATCTTCCTCTTTCCAAAAGCCGACTTCTCCATTTCCTTTTGCTCCAAATCCAAGGATCTAGCTCGAGGACTTCTCCCTCCTCTCCACCAAAAATCGCCACCTTGGAAAGGGATTTTTGTGCTTTCTCCCATTGTTTGACACGATTGGAGCGTGCCCTAGCACTCCACCGTTCTTCCCAAATCCACCTCTTTTCTCCACCAAAATCCCTCTTCACTCTCTTGTGATCCCTCCTCCACTCATTCACTTGTTCCTCCAAGTCTCCTTGCCTGCTACTGTAGTGAATATGGCTCCGAAGATGAAGCTTCTCTAAAGAAGAAAGTCAGTCCGTGAGCCTGAAGAAATTGTCCGAAAGAAAAGGCAAGCTGGTCAGTCTTCCACTGCTCCCACTCCAGTTTCAGTATCTGCTCAAGGTCCCCCTCAATCCTTCCTAAGCCCCAGTAAGAATCCTCTTTCTGATAGAAAAGTCGAAACCGGGAAGAATATAGATTTTCGGTTCTTTGAAAAAGAGGGCTTTACATTTGCAACTAAGATTAAAAACCAAGGATGGGATTTCTACTGCTCCCTTAAGGAAGTCACCTATGTTGACCTAGTTAGAGAATTCTACCAGAATCTACATTATGGAAATGGGTCAGTGACTTCAACAGTCAAGGGTATTGATATTTGCTTGGATTCTAGTATATTGGGAGAAATTTTTCAGTTGCCTAGTGAGGGTTACTCTTATATGGAACTCCTAGTAAAAGAAGAGGGGATCAGAGTTATTTTAGGGGGAACTTACTCAGGAAGTTTAAACAAATTGGAAGCAAAGATTTTGTCCATTGAAATGAGGATCCTACATCAGATGGTAACGAAGCTCTTCTTTCCTAGGAGTGGTAGGCATGATTTGATTTCCAGCAGAGATGTATGTATCATGTTTCATGTCATCACTCAGACCCCCCTGAACCTCCCTGCACTTATGATAGAGGCCATGAGAGAGACTTTGAACAGATCCAAGGCACACTTGCCTTATGGTATGGCCCTTACTAGAGTATTTAGGAGGTTTGGAGTTAGCTGTGAGGGGGAGGCTTCTACTAAGCTCTCTCATGTGGACACTTTCAACCAACACACCCTGCACCGAATGGGATTTACAAAGACTGATGGTGGTTGGATCAAGGGCTCTGAAGAAAGAGCTGAGGAGAGAGCTGAGGAGAGAGCTGGGGAGAGAACTGAAGATAGAGCTGAAGAGAGAATTGAAGACAGAGCTGAAGAAGAAGGTCCATCATCTCCTATCCATGACTTCAGGGCAGCATCACCAGATATCCAGTTCAATCCTGATACAGAGGCTGGCCCTTCAGAGTTTACTAGGATGCCCACACCAGTGTATCAGCCAGAGAGCAGAGCACCTCAATCAGAGTTCAGACTGGCTGACGATCAAATCGAGCAGATATCACAGCGTGTGGCCTCTTTGCTATCTGGTCAGTGGAGCAGTACTACTTTTGCACCAGGAGCCACTTCTTCTGATCAGACCATGACTCCCCACATCTCCACTGTGTTTCAGATGATATCAGATCAGTCCATCCAGATTCAGCAGCTTGAGGACACCGTCTGGAGACTGACTGGCAGAGTTCTTGACTTGCAGGGGCAAGTCCTTGCTTTGGCCCATCCTCAGCCACAGGAGTCCACTATTGAGGTCACAGACCTCACTGCAGAGGCTGGCAGGCTCAGAGGAGCACTAGAGGGTGGATATGAGTTACTGAGGAAAGAGATCCGAGGATCGAGTGAGCATGCAATCACTCAGTTCACTGCTCTACTACAGTCTGTTTCCAGAGCACTGAACGTACTTGATTCCATAAGACTCACCCTTTCTGTTCAGTCCTTAGCCTCTCAGCGTTCTCAGCCTCCCAGTTCATCTCGCTCTCCTGCTCGTGCCAGAGGCAGACAGGGTAGAGGACGCACTTCTGATCCATCAGCTTCTCATCCCATATCTGATGACTCCGATCCATGACTTCTCATGATCTTTACTAGATCCTAGGTATTAGTGTCTTATTCTAGGATCTGTATTTTGGGGCCATGTATTGACAATTGGCTGATTGACTTTTATATTAAGAACTATATATTGAAACAATTATGGTTTTATGGTATCATCTTTTACTTATATTTCTACCTTTTGTAATGATGACGATCATATTTTGGTTATATATATTCTCCTTGTTGAAATATTGTCTTCTCTTTGTTGTTGTTTGCTGTTAATAATTGCTGTATTAAGGGGGAGCAAACATTTGTGATAAACCCTAAAGGGGGAGAAATTAAAGAATGTTTCAGAAAAAGGAGGAGTTAACCATGTTTGATGATGTCAAAAAGGGGGAGAAATTAAAAAAAAATTTGAGAAATTAAACAAAAATTTGAGAAATTAAACAAAAAGCAATCCAACAAAAGCAAAACCATAAATGATGAGCAATTAAAGAAAAAGCAACCCATCAAAAGCAAAACTACAAATTATGAGAAATTAATGAATGAATTGGAAAATTTAAAGAACAATATCAAAAATACAATGCTAAGTACAATGCAAATAAGTAACTTTTAAATTACTTCTTTACATATGCTCTGATTTGCTTTAAAAATTTTAAATATGCTCTGATACACTTCAAAATTCTAACTTGCTCTGATACATCTTTTGAAATTTTATTTACCTTGATACATCTTAAGAAATTTAACTTACTCTGATACATCTTAAAATTTTTTTTAACTTGCTCTGATACATTATAAAATTTGCTCTGATACATTGTAAAATTTTCTCTGATACATTGTAAAATTTTTTCTGATAAAATTACAAAATTATTTTTCTTGCTCTGATACATTGCAAAATTTATTTTTCTCTTGCTCTGATACATCTTAAACTCAAAATGATCTAATACACATTCCAAATCAACTCTTAAACATGCTTTGGCACACATAATTATTTTTTGTATCAAAAGCAATTAAAGCACATAATTATTTTTTGCTCTGATGCTAAAACTAAAATCAAATGAGAATGAGCAAATTTTCAAAATACAGCTTAATCTGATAACAAAAATAAGTTTTCCACTCTAACACCAAAATCACATAATCCAATGAGCATATTTTCAAATCTTTAAGAAAATGGACAAACTATTTTTGTATATGACCATTTATATCACATGCCAAAAGAATCATACTCTTTTCAAGCATATACACCTATAATGCATTCTTTTGAAATTATTGATTCACATAAATGCTTTGTTCAAATATTTTATCATTATCAAAAAGGGAGAGATTGTTGCTCCTAGATTGATTTTGATGATTATAAAGCAGATTGAAGGGATACAAATATTTTTTTATTTGAAAAAGTCTTTATGCTCTTCAGGGGCAAAATCGTAATTTTACTAAAATCCTGATTTGATAGTATCATTTGGTAGAACAAATGATTTGTAATCTATTGATGAAAATTTTATTGTATTTGGACTTATATTTTTGAAGTTATGAAGGTTTGAAGTGCATGAGTCGACTCATGAGTCAACTCATGGCACAATGAGCTGATTGGCACGCAAAAATTTCCCTTGGTACGCTGGATTTTTGGCTTGGCACGACCTGTGAGTCGACTCATGAGTCGATCCATAAGGCATGAGTTGACTCATGAGTCGACCTCTGCTGATTTGGGCCATAAAATCCAGAAACCAAAGTCTCTGGTCTTTGCAACAGAGGTCGACTCATGAGTCGACCCCTGAAGCATGAGTCGACTCATGAGTCGACCCCTGCGATGGAAATCGTCCGCAACGGCTAGTTTTTTGCCAGTTTTAATTGCCTTTTATGCTCTCTAAAAATGCTCTAACGGCTCTTTTTCTGCCTAATATGTTTTCTTTTGTTTCTTAATGCTATAAAAGGTTTCAAAAGGTGAAAATACAGGAGATATACAGGAGATCAAAAATATACACGAGGAGATCAACGAAATACACAAAAGAAAAAGAGAGGGGATCCACAATCCACACAAGAGAGACAAGAGATCTACAATATACACGAGAGATTGTGAAAGAGAAAAGCAAGAGTGTTCAAAAGGGCATTCAAGAGTATTCAAAGAGAGGATTTTTCAAGCCTATTTTTCAACCTTGATCAAGAGCTCTTTCAAAGCCTTCAAGAAGTCTTCAATCAAGTTCATCTTCTTCTCAAGCGTTCATTCAACTCTTCATCCACCTTGAGAAAATCCAAAAGGGGATTCTTCATTTGAGTAAAGTATTTTTATTGTTATATTCGCTCATTTAAGGAGCTACTCTTGTACTTATTTGTGCTCTAAACTGTCTTACTCTTTGTGAGTAATTGTTCTTGTTTTTGGAGGGTTTCCAAAATAAGGAAAGGTTGATCCGAACCTGAAATCGGAGTGTTTTGGGTTGGCTTGTACCTGAGAAACAAGTGGACTAGCTTGGGATAGCTAGTGTCGGAGTTTCCGACGTTTGTATTCGGGTTGAATACAAGTATAGTGGATTAGAATTCCCAAGTAGGAGCTTGGGGAGTGGATGTAGGTGCAAGGTTGGCACCGAACCACTATAAATCCTTGTGTTTGTGGTGTGCTTTATTGTTTCTCTTTTATTTCTTTATTATATCCTTGCATTCTTGCTTTAGAAATTTAATCTTGATTTAAAGTCTTTCTTCTCATTCATCAAGCTTTTAACAAATACCTTTCATAAGTAATTAGTTGAGCTTAAAATTTTTAGAAATCCAATTCACCCCCCCTCTTGGGTTGCATAGCTGGGCAACAAATATCATTCCCAATAAGGAGAATATCATCCACGTACAATGCAAGGAATGTTATTGCGCTCCCATTGACTCTCTTGTATATACAAGATTCCTTTTCATTTTTGATAAAATCAAACGATTTGATTGCTTCATCAAAATGAAGATTCCAACTCCAAAAATCTTGCTTTAATCCATATATGGACCTCTACAGCTTGCAAACTCCGAGATCACCATCACCAAATGTAAAACCCAAAGGCTGCTCTATATAGATATCATCTTTAAGATATCCATTCAGAAAAATAGTTTTCACATTTATCTACTAGATTTCATAATCATAATAAGCTGCAACAACAAGCAGAGTTAGATGGATTTCAGCATAGCTATGAATGAGATGATTTTCTGATAGTCAATGCCTTCATGCTGGCTATAATCTTTTACCATGTGCCTAGCTTTATAGATCTGTACCTTATCATCGGCACCTATTTTTCTTTTATAGATCCATTTACATTCAATAGATACTGTACCCTCAGATGGATCCACTAAGATCCATACTTGGTTCGAATATATTAAGTTAATTTTTGATTTCATTGTATCTAATCATTTCTCGAAATCGATGTTAGACATCACCTTGCCAAGGATATTAAGATCATCACCATGACTCTTATCTCTCATAAGAAATATTTTCTTTACTTTCTCTGTAAGCATACCCATATGCCTTTCAGAAGGTCGGGAGACTCTGCTAGATCTACGAGGTGATGGAGGAACATCAACTACTGGCTCATGAATAATCGGTTCCTGAGGATCTATAGCTCTTTGCTTATCAGAGACCTTCTTTTCAAGCTTAACTAACCTCCCACTGCCACCATCCTGGATAAACTATTTTTCTAAAAATATGGCATTCCAACTCATAATCACATTATGATTTTGTGAAAAATAGAATTAGTATCCCATTGATTCTTTTGGATACCCAATAAAATGAGCTATTACAGATCCATCCTCTAATTTATCAGTCATCTATCTTTCGATATAAGCTGGACATCTTCAAGTCTTAAGATAACCTAGACTTGACTTCTTACTATGCCATATCTTATACAGTGTGTTAGGAATGGATTTTGATGGAATCCTATTCAATAGGTGAATTGCAGTTAATAAGACATGTTTTCAAAGATATAAAGATAAATTAGTAAAGCTCATCATTGATCTGACCGTATCTAATAGAGTCCTATTCCTCCTTTTAGATACCTCATTGAGTTGAGGTGTTCCACGAGAAGTATATTGAGAGACTATGCTATTGTTCTTAAGATACTTTAAAAATTTTTAACTAAGGTATTCACCTCCTCGATCAGATCAAAGAATCTTAATGGATTTGTCTGTTTGTTTCTTTATTTCTAAATTTTTTGAATCTTTCAAAGGCTTCAGACTTGTGTTTCATTAGATATACATACCCTCAATGTGACATCATTAGTAAAGGTGATGAAATAGATATAATCACCCCCAACCTGCACATCAAATCACCCACATATGTTAGTGTATATTGGGGCAAGTAACTCAATGGCCTTTTCCCCATGTCCCATAAAGGGTAACTTAGCCATTTTTTCTCGAAGACAAAATTCAAAAGCTGGATACAACTCTAAATCAAAAGAGCCAAGGATCCCATCTTTCTTTAATTAGTTTATCCTATCCTC
This sequence comes from Elaeis guineensis, assembly GCF_000442705.2. Taxonomy (NCBI): domain Eukaryota; kingdom Viridiplantae; phylum Streptophyta; class Magnoliopsida; order Arecales; family Arecaceae; genus Elaeis; species Elaeis guineensis. The sequence continues at coordinate 76,110,999 of NC_025993.2, read as the reverse complement.
TCCAATATGGCCTAGTCTATGATGCCATAAGTATTTTTGATCAATTTCATCTCTAGATCCTTTTTGACCTATGGTACTCACTACTTGTTCATTTAAATTCATATTTACATCAACATGTAAGTGATAAAGACTATCAATTAAAAGACCACATGCAATCAATTTATTTCGTAAAAAAATAAAATAAAAATTTTTATTAAAATTAAAATCAAAATCATCTTGTGCTAGCACAGACATAGAAATCAAATTTTGACTAGCTACAAAAATAAAATAACAGTCTTTCAAATCTAATCTGAATTTTAATGGTAATCGAAGAGATTAAGTGCCAATGGCTTCTACAGTAATTTTTACTTCATTATCGATTCAAAGGATGATATCGCCTTCCTTCGATCTCCTACTTTCTATTAGATCCTACATTGAAGTACATATATGAACACTCAAACTAGAGTCCAATACCTAACTAGAAGTAGAAGAAACCATTAGGTTAGATTTAATTACAAGCATATCTTCTGAAGGTTTGTCATCCTTTTTGATCTTTAGGCTCTCCAAGTAGAATGAATAGTTTCTCCTCCAATAGCCTTTAGCATCATAGTGGAAATACTTTTTTTTTGCTTCAGCCTTCTTCATAACATCCTTCTTTGGCTTGCTCTTTTTCTTTCACTTTTTTATGGGTTTACTCTTCTTCTTCCAACCAAACTTTCTCTTGAATGAAGAAGTCTACACTACAGTGAGAATAGTATCCCTTAAAATCTTCAAAGTTCCCTCAGTAGTAACCAATATGTTGACCAGTTTGGATATAGTGCAATCCAGTTTGTTCATATAAAAATTTATAATAAATTGACTATATGAACTTATAAGAGATTGAAAGATCAAATTCATCTGTAATTTCTTTTGTATATCAAGCCTGAGCTTCCCCAAGCTCCTCAATATCCTTGATTACTATCATACAGTGCTCATGGATTGACTGTCCTTTATGTATCATCAGATTGAAGAGTCTTTTGGATACTTCGAAGCATGCTGTGTGGCTCTGCTCACTATACAACTCTTGTAGATGAGTGATCATAATCCTGGTAGTGGGCATATGCTCATACTGGCTCTGCAACTCGTTTGATATGGAAGCCAGCACATAACACTTAATCTGACTGTCTTCATCCATCCACTTTTCATATGTTGTTCTTTACTCAATCGTAGGATGGTTTGGTAATATTAGGGGTTCCTGATCAAGTACATGGCCTAATTTTTTAGAAGTCAGGATAATCCTGAGGTTTCTAAGCCAGTCTTTAAAATTGATTCTAGTCAAATGATTGGACTCAAGGATGCGGGCTAGAGGGTTTGAAGCTGACATAATTTAACTACGAGAGTAGAGATTTAAGTTAGACTTTTATACTTTAATTTATATTTGCTCTAAAAATTTTAAGAAGCAAACAAAGACTCTCCCTATTTTTTCAGATCCTTTCACTCCCTAGATGGAAAGCAAAAATCCTAATGCGATAACTGAATTTTTAATGGATTCTGCAGTTCCATCGATGCCATGTATCTCATCTAACAGTTATTGATAACACGTACACTGATGCATGGATAACTCTTTATCTAGATGCTTCTCTAAGAATATTGCAGCGACTTGGTCTTTAAGTTATATGGAGTCGCCTAATGGTTATTGACCATACTCCTTAGTTAAATTTGATCCACCATTCATAAGCAAGTGCAAAGCCATTATTGAGTCCCTCATCTAGCAGTTATTGAGTCCAATTCCATCCTTACCCTGGAGTACTCTTTGCTAATAGAGTGGTTGTGTATTTTCGATATAACTGAACCACTATGACCAGTTGAGAATAATCAACACCAGTACCATGCCCGTACATCTATAATAGTGGAAGAGCTATGGACTTAATATTTATGAAAAGATTTAGGTTTAGGTCTCATCTAATTAGTCATCATATGATCGATCTAATTGGTATGGGCTAAATCAAACTACCAAGTAACCTTATTCAAGACTCAATTTTTTAAATTGACCAAGTAAGTGGAGATTGATGGGAATCCTCTTTGCATTTCTTAGACACCAATAAATTAGCCAAATCAGTGAATAGAATTAATTAAATAACCACCTCTCAATTACTTGCCTTAGACATCAATAGATCAAATGATCCAAATAGGTTAGCTTAAGCAAATCAAGCTCAAGCCATCGAGCCAAATTAGATCCTTAGGTTAATCGATTCTACTTATGGGATTTAATCAATTTGATCAACAATAATTATATAATTTTAAAATCTAGTTGATCTAATCCTAATCAATACTTAACTTGATTTGATCAATTACTAAATCAAATTAGACCCATTATGTTCAAATCAAAAATTCTAGATGCAATCTAATTACACAACCTAATTTTTGATTTATCCATGACTAAAACCCTCATGCACAAATATAAATTTCAGATTCTAAAATCAAATTTTAGATCTAAATTTTTTACATAAAAATTAAGTTTTAAATCATAAAATTAATTTTTAGATTTATCATACAAGCATGTATCTTATATATGTATGTAAAATTCAGATCTAAATAAAATTCAGATCATAACATGATATCATATATCTCATATATAAATCATAAATTATATTGAAACTAATTTTTAGATCTAAATATATAATTATATATCTCATATATGAATCATAAATTAGATTAAAATAATTTTTAGATTTTTGCATGCATCTATATATCACATATACATGAACTAGAAACTGATCTAGAATAAATTTCAGACCTATACATGCCTTCACATATCGAATATATAAACTAAAAATTAAATTTAAAATAAAATTTTATATTCAAATTAAACATCTATATATCTTATGTATCAAGTAAAATCAGATTTTGAAACTCTTTTCAAAAATATATACATCAATTTCATGCATATGAAACTCATGGCTCTGATACCACTGTTAGAATTTCATGTCTAAGCATGCATGTGTGTTTCAAAAAAAAAAAAAATTAAATAATATAGTGAAATAGAAGATTAAAGTATTTTTTAATCTAAATCGTATATGCATAAGATAAAGAACACATAGATCTACTTCATATGCTGAAATTGAACACATACTGAATTTTATGTTAAAATTAAATATGTGATCAAATTACATATCTAGTTTATAATTTTTTTCTTCGAATCTGGATTTGGAAGAAGATATATTCTTTCTTAGCAATGTACATAACTAATCTCTATAGATATCCACTCAGGATCAACCTAGAATAGTCCTCTTTGGTGTCGATCTTTCTTCTCCAAGAACGATCACCCTACGAATCCGAATGAAGCTTGGATCGTGATCAACTCTTTAATCCTTTTCTTGATCTTTTTCTTCTCTTCTTTTCATGTTCTCCTTCTTTTGGTTATGCAGCAATCAAGTTCTAAAAATTAGCCACAAAGAGGTACTGCCTAAGCTTCCTTGGGCATGGAGTGATGTACGCCCAAAGCCCTTTGGGCATTAGAAACAAGAGGGAGAAGAGGGAGAGGCATGGAGAGCTCTTAGGAGGTATGTGGGCTACTAGAAATCTAATTCTTAGAGCCTTAGAGAAGGTTCCTTTAAATAGGCAAAAGATCTGAATCCTATTCAAAACCAAATTGCCCCTTAATATAAATCCTACTTGCATTAGGAATCCTTGTAGCTTTAGATTTTTGATCATCTTTAGGAGATCCATAAGGTGCCAACACTTAGTACCTTTTAACCCACTTTCTCACATGCCACATGGGGCTTAGGAGATGCCCTTTGCTGGTCCCATATGCCCTCATCCAATTGGACACATCCAACTTGATCAAATCAAGTGGCGTCCCATGAAAACAATCAAGGAATTTGATTAAGGATTTAAACCCTTAATGCATATGATCCAAAATTCTAGGCACCCAATAATTGGAGCTTAATAAATCTAATTCATTTAGATTATTAGTAAATAATTAATTTAAATTAATCTTATCAAATAAAAAATTTAAATGTAAAGAAAAAATTGGGTTCAACCATGTGCTAGCAAAGTTACTCTAAACCCAATAGGATTTGTTTAAACCCAATTGAGACTTCATAAGTTCAATTACTTATTTTAGATCTAATCCTTTTATTATGTGATCTCATATGTTTAATTATATTTGATAGTGAGATATACCATGATCTCGATCATAGTATCATTGAAATTTTTTTCAATAGATCGAAATGAGTCTACTCTAACTCATTAAGGATTGTCAATCCTGAGCAACCCTAATAAGCTCTCACAATCCACCAGTGACACTTAGCAGTATATAGTAGTAACTTAGTATAATCAAAATAAAATCTCAAGGTATAGTTTACATGTGATTTAGTCCCTCTATCGTGAGTCCTGACTAGATGAGATCATGGATAAATCATCACACCTCATCATCAATCATATGATAGATTCAATTAACTCAAATCTAATTGTGATCCTCATAAAATTTTTTTTCTATTAATCATACTATTATGGTAAGAGACTCTCAAACTCAGCCTCTCAAATTTTATAGGACTATTCCTTCTATCAAGATCGATAGATTCCATCTAGATGTGCATCCTACTCTTACAGTGGACCAACTGTCGCCAACATCGACTATAAAGTCTCATCGAGGCCATGTTTATATGTCAGTCAAACTCCAGCAGTCTTACTACAAGCAATCATACCATTGCAAGTCAAAAGATCATTTATACAACTACAGCATCAAGATGATCACTGATGATTGAGTAGAAATTCAAGTGATCTCTCGTATGATCACGCTCAGTACTAGTTATTCTCTAACAACTATCCATATTCATCACTCAGTATCTTTACATTGTAGATCAGAGACTCATCTATCTCAAAAGAAGTGATCTGTGTATCGGTCTATCCAGATCAATCACCATCCTCATGATGATACTATGACCGAAAGTATTTAGAAATTAATTATACATGTCTCTAATTCTCAAATCTTTAAAATATGTATTGAAATATTAATTTTATGGATAATTTAAGAACACATCACACTTGAATGAAAATAAATTTTATCTTTTTATTGATCAAATTAATATTTTAAATATAAAATTATATCCTAGATATATTACAATGTGTCGGCCATATTAACTTTTAGGACATACATCTAACATGATTCATTCCACAAGCTTAATAATCTTTTTGAAATGAAGGATAGAAGATAATTAAGTTTAAGAGGGGTGTTAGAAATATCTAAACTTAGTTGTGCATAGATCTTAGAGTCCAAGTTTGATAAAATCAAGAGATGCCAATTGCTAGTCAAAGTATCTTTTGTCTTTTCAAGAGTCTTTGTTTCAATAAAGGGTTTTGGGATTAGTAAACCAAATTAATATTATCTTGTTATTAGTAATAACCTTTAATCTTTTCTATAAAATTCACTTAGAATTCCTTCCATGCATAAATCTAAAGTGTTGCTTATAAATATGGTGAGGAAAATGTAAAAAAAATTAACTAACATATATATATATATCTAAATATATTATAAAGAATATTAAAAGAAATTATTTGTAAGGATCTTTTGATATGCATATTCCTCATCTAAACTTTCTAACTAAGAATTTTAGGAATATAATAATTCTAAAAATTATTTTATTATGTACATTGTTAATCAAATTCTAAAAGAACAAGCTCCAATTTAAATATTATTATAGTGGATCAAACTAATTGTTGGAGAGACTAACTTCTACCATTTTCCTTCACTAGACTAGTGCCTTATATTGTCATTATGAAATGTTGTTGTTGGAAAACAGTAGTATTTTTTTTTCCTTCTACACATTTTCTTAAGCTCACTATATTTTTAACCATTGCCTTGTGGTATCATTGTTTTGTAGTTGGACAAGTGGGTTTTATGTAAGATCTACTGCAAGCCGTTTACCCATTCAGGAGGCTCAAAGGAAATGGTATAGTTGAAAATGATACTTCTTTGTAGGAAACAAGTGAAGAAAAACCTTAGATGTATTGAATTTTGAGATGCTCTCGGAACCCCCACTTGATCTTTCATTTCTTGATAATCATGAACATCATTTTCCAAGCCATTCAAAATATGATATGGGTCTACTTTAGCCATCTAAAAGAGTAAAATCCTTCTTGTAGGTTTTATTGAGGGTTCATTTTTCTATTTTTGCAGGATGAAATTGTGGCTGCCTTTTTTTTTTCCTAAGTCTTGTTTATCAATTCTTGTAACTTGAATTTGTTCTTTGATAATTAGTTAATTCTCCGCCATCTGTTGGACAAATTGATATGGTTGGTAGAATGTAACTTGATTCAAAGGAAACACAAATAATATTTTTCTAAATAATAATAATAAAGTGGTAAATAAAGTGATATTATATTACTAGACATTTAATTGTTTTATGAAAGAACATATTTTGATTGATATCTTTTAATGCCCAGAGCTGCCCTATCTTTTTCTCATTTTGAAATCATGGGATCATTTTGAAATCATGGGACCATTTGAAATAATGAAAATAACCACTGAAAAGATATATAGCCTATTATTTTTTACCGACAGATTTGGAAATCCTTATAAAAAGGTTCAACAAGATATCCAAAGCACTAGTATCGTAGCCCACCAAATGCTTTTTGCTTTTCCCTTTTTCATTTTGAAATATCTTGCTGATCATAATATCATTTTTTTTAATAAAAATTGGAGGCCAACAAGGAGCCACCAAGAAAATTTATGGATCAAAAATTGACTGAGCAAGGAGGTTACGAAAGCTTAAAAGCTTAAACCAGTTAAGCTTCTACACAGAGATAAGATTATCAATGAGAAGAGGTGACATTCTCCTGTAAGAGAGGAAGTAAAGAAACAAGATAGGGGGCATTACCAACCATAGTCCATTTCAGAATTTCATAACATGAATATTTTACTAACAAATCTATTTACTCTTCACACATCAAATTGTTTATCAATCATTAATCATTGATTTGCTTAATAATTAATTTATGCATCCTTAATTTATTTATCGATCATTAGTTTGTTCATAACAGTATGCCATGATATCCTTAAAGTTTAACTAGTTCCAACAAATGTATTGAAATTGGAGAATGATCAACAAATTCATCAAATTTCTACTAGCTAATGTTAGTCTTTTTGTTTTATGTATAGTACTTTCCTGATTTCATCACTTTCAACCCAAAAACTAATTGAAAAAATCAAATAAAAAAATAAAATACAAATAACCAAATCATTAGAAAAAATAAACTCATATCATCATCAAGTTCATCTTTTGGAGAACAGATAGTTTTGGAGAAAAGAGATTTTCGCAGCACCAGAAAGAAAAATGAATTTCCCTACGTTCAAATTTGTATGTGATTTGATGAGATTTGCATTCAATTATTTTCCATCCCTTTATTTTTTTCAAATTTTACTAGTCATGGTGAGCAGTTAACATCTTGATAAAGTTCACCACAAGCCTTCTAAAGGATCGAGGCTAGCTTATAGGTAAGGTAGCAAGGATGTTTAAGAAGGAAATAAACTTCTAGAACATATCAAAGCAGGTAGTCTATTATGCAAAAGCATCCTCTGAACATTTCACTTCTCGTAGATTACTTATCCTATTTGTTTTTCATGTCATCAGAA